>NC_051186.1:20918596-21076344 GCF_013339695.2 Rhipicephalus sanguineus | reverse complement strand
GGTCCAGCCCGTCAATCCTACTGAAGAGCGCACTCGGTGGCACGCAAGGAGGATGAGCAGGGAGCATGTGTGTCTGCTGCTGCCTAAAAAGCAGCTTCTTGCTGCGCCTTTTCTCTGTGGTGTCATGCTCGCTGTAAATACGTGAGATTCGAAATGGTGTTGTAATAGCAGAGTTACACACATTTGGTGACCGAAATGCGGCCCTCGCTTATTTCGTCTTTGCTTTGCTACGTTCGATCTCTCAGCCCGTCACTCCTGCTGACAGAGTGCACTTCGTTGGCACGCAAGGAGGATGAGCAGGGAGCATGTGTGTCTGCTGCTACCCAAAAAGCAGCTTCTTGCTGCGCCTTTTCTCTGTGGTGTCATGCTCGCTGTAAATACGTGAGATTCGAAATGGTGTTGTAATAGCAGAGTTACACACATTTGGTGACCGAAATGCGGCCCTCGCTTATTTCGCTCTTTGCTTTGCTACGTTCGATCTCTCAGCCCGTCACTCCTGCTGACAGAGTGCACTTCGTTGGCACGCAAGGAGGATGAGCAGGGAGCATGTGTGTCTGCTGCTACCCTAAAAGCAGCTTCTTTGCTGCGCCTTTTTCTCTGTGGTGTCATGCTCGCTGTAAATACGTGAGATTCGAAATGGGTTGTAATAGCAGAGTTACACACATTTGGTGACCGAAATGCGGCCCTCGCTTATTTCGCTCTTTGCTTTGCTACGTTCGATCTCTCAGCCCGTCACTCCTGCTGACAGAGTGCACTTCGTTGGCACGCAAGGAGGATGAGCAGGGAGCATGTGTGTCTGCTGCTACCCAAAAAGCAGCTTCTTGCTGCGCCTTTTCTCTGTGGTGTCATGCTCGCTGTAAATACGTGAGATTCGAAATGGTGTTGTGAATAGCAGAGTTACACACATTTGGTGACCGAAATGCGGCCCTCGCTTATCTCGCTCTTTGCTTTGCTACGTTCCATCTCTCAGCCGTCACTCCTGCTGACAGAGTGCACCTCCTTGGCACGCGAAGGAGGATAAGCAGGGAGCATGTGTGTCTGCTGCTACCCAAAAAGCAGCTTCTTGCTGCGCCTTTCTCTGTGGTGTCATGCTCGCTGTAATACGTGAGATTCGAAATGGTGTTGTAATAGCAGAGTTACACACATTTGGTGACCGAAATGCAGCCCTCGCTTATTTCGCTCTTTGCTTTGCTACGTTCGATCTCTCAGCCCGTCACTCCTGCTGACAGAGTGCACTTCGTTGGCACGCAAGGAGGATGAGCAGGGAGCATGTGTGTCTGCTGCTACCCAAAAAGCAGCTTCTTGCTGGCCCTTTTTCTCTGTGGTTCATGCTCGCTGTAAATACGTGAGATTCGAAATGGTGTTGTAATAGCAGAGTTAACACATTTGGTGACCGAAATGCGGCCCTTGCTTGTTTCGCTCCTTCCTTTGCTTACGTTCCATCTGTCAGCCCGTCACTCCTACTGACAGAGTGCACTTCGTTGGCACGCGAGGAGGATGAGCAGGGTAGCATTTCATGCCTGCTGCTGCCCAAAAAGCAGCTTCTTGCTGCGCCTTTTTCTCTGTGGTGTCATGCTCGCTGTAAATACATGAGATTCGAAATGGTGTTGTAATAGCAGAGTTACACACATTTGGTGACCGAAATGCAGCCCTCGCTTATCTCGCTCTTTGCTTTGCTACGTTCCATCTCTCAGCCCGTCACTCCTGCTGACAGAGTGCACTTCGTTGGCACGCAAGGAGGATGAGCAGGGAGCATGTGTGTCTGCTGCTACCCAAAAAGCAGCTTCTTGCTGCGCCTTTTTCTCTGTGGTGTCATGCTCGCTGTAAATACGTGAGATTCGAAATGGTGTTGTAATAGCAGAGTTAAACACATTTGGTGACCGAAATGCGGCCCTTGCTTGTTTCGCTCCTTCCTTTGCTTACGTTCCATCTGTCAGCCCGTCACTCCTACTGACAGAGTGCACTTCGTTGGCACGCGAGGAGGATGAGCAGGGAGCATTCATGCCTGCTGCTGCCCAAAAAGCAGCTTCTTGCTGCGCCTTTTTCTCTGTGGTGTCATGCTCGCTGTAAATACATGAGATTCGAAATGGTGTTGTAATAGCAGAGTTACACACATTTGGTGACCGAAATGCAGCCCTCGCTTATCTCGCTCTTTGCTTTGCTACGTTCCATCTCTCAGCCCGTCACTCCTGCTGACAGAGTGCACTTCGTTGGCACGCAAGGAGGATGAGCAGGGAGCATGTGTGTCTGCTGCTACCCAAAAAGCAGCTTCTTGCTGCGCCTTTTTCTCTGTGGTGTCATGCTCGCTGTAAATACGTGAGATTCGAAATGGTGTTGTAATAGCAGAGTTAAACACATTTGGTGACCGAAATGCGGCCCTTGCTTGTTTCGCTCCTTCCTTTGCTTACGTTCCATCTGTCAGCCCGTCACTCCTACTGACAGAGTGCACTTCGTTGGCACGCGAGGAGGATGAGCAGGGAGCATGCGTGCCTGCTGCTGCCCAAAAAGCAGCTTCTTGCTGCGCCTTTTTCTCTGTGGTGTCATGCTCGCTGTAAATACGTGAGATTCAAAATGGTGTTGTAATAGCAGAGTTACACACATTTGGTGACCGAAATGCGGCCCTTGCTTGTTTCGCTCTTTCCTTTGCTTACGTTCCATCTGTCAGCCCGTCACTCCTACTGACAGAGTGCACTTCGTTGGCACGCGAGGAGGATGAGCAGGGAGCATGCGTGCCTGCTGCTGCCCAAAAAGCAGCTTCTTGCTGCGCCTTTTTCTCTGTGGTGTCATGCTCGCTGTAAATACGTGAGATTCGAAATGGTGTTGTAATAGCAGAGTTACACACATTTGGTGACCGAAATGCAGCCCTCGCTTATCTCGCTCTTTGCTTTGCTACGTTCCATCTCTCAGCCCGTCACTCCTGCTGACAGAGTGCACTTCGTTGGCACGCAAGGAGGATGAGCAGGGAGCATGTGTGTCTGCTGCTACCCAAAAAGCAGCTTCTTGCTGCGCCTTTTTCTCTGTGGTGTCATGCTCGCTGTAAATACGTGAGATTCGAAATGGTGTTGTAATAGCAGAGTTAAACACATTTGGTGACCGAAATGCGGCCCTTGCTTGTTTCGCTCTTTGCTTTGCTACGTTCCATCTCTCAGCCCGTCACTCCTGCTGACAGAGTGCACTTCGTTGGCACGCAAGGAGGATGAGCAGGGAGCATGTGTGTCTGCTGCTGCCCAAAAAGCAGCTTCTTGCTGCGCCTTTTTCTCTGTGGTGTCATGCTCGCTGTAAATACGTGAGATTCGAAATGGTGTTGTAATAGCAGAGTTACACACATTTGGTGACCGAAATGCGGCCCTTGCTTGTTTCGCTCTTTCCTTTGCTTACGTTCCATCTCTCAGCCCGTCACTCCTGCTGACAGAGTGCACTTCGTTGGCACGCAAGGAGGATGAGCAGGGAGCATGTGTGTCTGCTGCTACCCAAAAAGCAGCTTCTTGCTGCGCCTTTTTCTCTGTGGTGTCATGCTCGCTGTAAATACGTGAGATTCGAAATGGTGTTGTAATAGCAGAGTTACACACATTTGGTGACCGAAATGCGGCCCTTGCTTGTTTCGCTCTTTGCTTTGCTACGTTCCATCTCTCAGCCCGTCACTCCTGCTGACAGAGTGCACTTCGTTGGCACGCAAGGAGGATGAGCAGGGAGCATGTGTGTCTGCTGCTGCCCAAAAAGCAGCTTCTTGCTGCGCCTTTTTCTCTGTGGTGTCATGCTCGCTGTAAATACGTGAGATTCGAAATGGTGTTGTAATAGCAGAGTTACACACATTTGGTGACCGAAATGCGGCCCTTGCTTGTTTCGCTCTTTCCTTTGCTTACGTTCCATCTCTCAGCCCGTCACTCCTGCTGACAGAGTGCACTTCGTTGGCACGCAAGGAGGATGAGCAGGGAGCATGTGTGTCTGCTGCTACCCAAAAAGCAGCTTCTTGCTGCGCCTTTTTCTCTGTGGTGTCATGCTCGCTGTAAATACGTGAGATTCGAAATGGTGTTGTAATAGCAGAGTTAAACACATTTGGTGACCGAAATGCGGCCCTTGCTTGTTTCGCTCCTTCCTTTGCTTACGTTCCATCTGTCAGCCCGTCACTCCTACTGACAGAGTGCACTTCGTTGGCACGCGAGGAGGATGAGCAGGGAGCATGCGTGCCTGCTGCTGCCCAAAAAGCAGCTTCTTGCTGCGCCTTTTTCTCTGTGGTGTCATGCTCGCTGTAAATACGTGAGATTCGAAATGGTGTTGTAATAGCAGAGTTACACACATTTGGTGACCGAAATGCGGCCCTTGCTTGTTTCGCTCTTTGCTTTGCTACGTTCCATCTCTCAGCCCGTCACTCCTGCTGACAGAGTGCACTTCGTTGGCACGCAAGGAGGATGAGCAGGGAGCATGTGTGTCTGCTGCTGCCCAAAAAGCAGCTTCTTGCTGCGCCTTTTTCTCTGTGGTGTCATGCTCGCTGTAAATACGTGAGATTCGAAATGGTGTTGTAATAGCAGAGTTACACACATTTGGTGACCGAAATGCGGCCCTTGCTTGTTTCGCTCTTTGCTTTGCTACGTTCCATCTCTCAGCCCGTCACTCCTGCTGACAGAGTGCACTTCGTTGGCACGCAAGGAGGATGAGCAGGGAGCATGTGTGTCTGCTGCTGCCCAAAAAGCAGCTTCTTGCTGCGCCTTTTTCTCTGTGGTGTCATGCTCGCTGTAAATACGTGAGATTCGAAATGGTGTTGTAATAGCAGAGTTACACACATTTGGTGACCGAAATGCGGCCCTTGCTTGTTTCGCTCTTTCCTTTGCTTACGTTCCATCTCTCAGCCCGTCACTCCTGCTGACAGAGTGCACTTCGTTGGCACGCAAGGAGGATGAGCAGGGAGCATGTGTGTCTGCTGCTACCCAAAAAGCAGCTTCTTGCTGCGCCTTTTTCTCTGTGGTGTCATGCTCGCTGTAAATACGTGAGATTCGAAATGGTGTTGTAATAGCAGAGTTACACACATTTGGTGACCGAAATGCGGCCCTTGCTTGTTTCGCTCTTTGCTTTGCTACGTTCCATCTCTCAGCCCGTCACTCCTGCTGACAGAGTGCACTTCGTTGGCACGCAAGGAGGATGAGCAGGGAGCATGTGTGTCTGCTGCTGCCCAAAAAGCAGCTTCTTGCTGCGCCTTTTTCTCTGTGGTGTCATGCTCGCTGTAAATACGTGAGATTCGAAATGGTGTTGTAATAGCAGAGTTACACACATTTGGTGACCGAAATGCGGCCCTTGCTTGTTTCGCTCTTTCCTTTGCTTACGTTCCATCTCTCAGCCCGTCACTCCTGCTGACAGAGTGCACTTCGTTGGCACGCAAGGAGGATGAGCAGGGAGCATGTGTGTCTGCTGCTACCCAAAAAGCAGCTTCTTGCTGCGCCTTTTTCTCTGTGGTGTCATGCTCGCTGTAAATACGTGAGATTCGAAATGGTGTTGTAATAGCAGAGTTAAACACATTTGGTGACCGAAATGCGGCCCTTGCTTGTTTCGCTCCTTCCTTTGCTTACGTTCCATCTGTCAGCCCGTCACTCCTACTGACAGAGTGCACTTCGTTGGCACGCGAGGAGGATGAGCAGGGAGCATTCATGCCTGCTGCTGCCCAAAAAGCAGCTTCTTGCTGCGCCTTTTTCTCTGTGGTGTCATGCTCGCTGTAAATACATGAGATTCGAAATGGTGTTGTAATAGCAGAGTTACACACATTTGGTGACCGAAATGCAGCCCTCGCTTATCTCGCTCTTTGCTTTGCTACGTTCCATCTCTCAGCCCGTCACTCCTGCTGACAGAGTGCACTTCGTTGGCACGCAAGGAGGATGAGCAGGGAGCATGTGTGTCTGCTGCTACCCAAAAAGCAGCTTCTTGCTGCGCCTTTTTCTCTGTGGTGTCATGCTCGCTGTAAATACGTGAGATTCGAAATGGTGTTGTAATAGCAGAGTTAAACACATTTGGTGACCGAAATGCGGCCCTTGCTTGTTTCGCTCCTTCCTTTGCTTACGTTCCATCTGTCAGCCCGTCACTCCTACTGACAGAGTGCACTTCGTTGGCACGCGAGGAGGATGAGCAGGGAGCATTCATGCCTGCTGCTGCCCAAAAAGCAGCTTCTTGCTGCGCCTTTTTCTCTGTGGTGTCATGCTCGCTGTAAATACATGAGATTCGAAATGGTGTTGTAATAGCAGAGTTACACACATTTGGTGACCGAAATGCAGCCCTCGCTTATCTCGCTCTTTGCTTTGCTACGTTCCATCTCTCAGCCCGTCACTCCTGCTGACAGAGTGCACTTCGTTGGCACGCAAGGAGGATGAGCAGGGAGCATGTGTGTCTGCTGCTACCCAAAAAGCAGCTTCTTGCTGCGCCTTTTTCTCTGTGGTGTCATGCTCGCTGTAAATACGTGAGATTCGAAATGGTGTTGTAATAGCAGAGTTAAACACATTTGGTGACCGAAATGCGGCCCTTGCTTGTTTCGCTCCTTCCTTTGCTTACGTTCCATCTGCTCAGCCCGTCACTCCTACTGACAGAGTGCACTTCGTTGGCACGCGAGGAGGATGAGCAGGGAGCATGCTGTGCCTGCTGCTGCCCAAAAAGCAGCTTCTTGCTGCGCCTTTTTCTCTGTGGTGTCATGCTCGCTGTAAATACGTGAGATTCAAAATGGTGTTGTAATAGCAGAGTTACACACATTTGGTGACCGAAATGCGGCCCTTGCTTGTTTCGCTCTTTCCTTTGCTTACGTTCCATCTGTCAGCCCGTCACTCCTACTGACAGAGTGCACTTCGTTGGCACGCGAGGAGGATGAGCAGGGAGCATGCGTGCTGCTGCTGCCCAAAAAGCAGCTTCTTGCTGCGCCTTTTTCTCTGTGGTGTCATGCTCGCTGTAAATACGTGAGATTCGAAATGGTGTTGTAATAGCAGAGTTACACACATTTGGTGACCGAAATGCAGCCCTCGCTTATCTCGCTCTTTGCTTTGCTACGTTCCATCTCTCAGCCCGTCACTCCTGCTGACAGAGTGCACTTCGTTGGCACGCAAGGAGGATGAGCAGGGAGCATGTGTGTCTGCTGCTACCCAAAAAGCAGCTTCTTGCTGCGCCTTTTTCTCTGTGGTGTCATGCTCGCTGTAAATACGTGAGATTCGAAATGGTGTTGTAATAGCAGAGTTAAACACATTTGGTGACCGAAATGCGGCCCTTGCTTGTTTCGCTCTTTGCTTTGCTACGTTCCATCTCTCAGCCCGTCACTCCTGCTGACAGAGTGCACTTCGTTGGCACGCAAGGAGGATGAGCAGGGAGCATGTGTGTCTGCTGCTGCCCAAAAGCAGCTTCTTGCTGCGCCTTTTTCTCTGTGGTGTCATGCTCGCTGTAAATACGTGAGATTCGAAATGGTGTTGTAATAGCAGAGTTACACACATTTGGTGACCGAAATGCGGCCCTTGCTTGTTTCGCTCTTTCCTTTGCTTACGTTCCATCTCTCAGCCCGTCACTCCTGCTGACAGAGTGCACTTCGTTGGCACGCAAGGAGGATGAGCAGGGAGCATGTGTGTCTGCTGCTACCCAAAAAGCAGCTTCTTGCTGCGCCTTTTTCTCTGTGGTGTCATGCTCGCTGTAAATACGTGAGATTCGAAATGGTGTTGTAATAGCAGAGTTACACACATTTGGTGACCGAAATGCGGCCCTTGCTTGTTTCGCTCTTGCTTTGCTACGTTCCATCTCTCAGCCCGTCACTCCTGCTGACAGAGTGCACTTCGTTGGCACGCAAGGAGGATGAGCAGGGAGCATGTGTGTCTGCTGCTGCCCAAAAAGCAGCTTCTTGCTGCGCCTTTTTCTCTGTGGTGTCATGCTCGCTGTAAATACGTGAGATTCGAAATGGTGTTGTAATAGCAGAGTTACACACATTTGGTGACCGAAATGCGGCCCTTGCTTGTTTCGCTCTTTCCTTTGCTTACGTTCCATCTCTCAGCCCGTCACTCCTGCTGACAGAGTGCACTTCGTTGGCACGCAAGGAGGATGAGCAGGGAGCATGTGTGTCTGCTGCTACCCAAAAAGCAGCTTCTTGCTGCGCCTTTTTCTCTGTGGTGTCATGCTCGCTGTAAATACGTGAGATTCGAAATGGTGTTGTAATAGCAGAGTTAAACACATTTGGTGACCGAAATGCGGCCCTTGCTTGTTTCGCTCCTTCCTTTGCTTACGTTCCATCTGTCAGCCCGTCACTCCTACTGACAGAGTGCACTTCGTTGGCACGCGAGGAGGATGAGCAGGGAGCATGCGTGCCTGCTGCTGCCCAAAAAGCAGCTTCTTGCTGCGCCTTTTTCTCTGTGGTGTCATGCTCGCTGTAAATACGTGAGATTCGAAATGGTGTTGTAATAGCAGAGTTACACACATTTGGTGACCGAAATGCGGCCCTTGCTTGTTTCGCTCTTTGCTTTGCTACGTTCCATCTCTCAGCCCGTCACTCCTGCTGACAGAGTGCACTTCGTTGGCACGCAAGGAGGATGAGCAGGGAGCATGTGTGTCTGCTGCTGCCCAAAAAGCAGCTTCTTGCTGCGCCTTTTTCTCTGTGGTGTCATGCTCGCTGTAAATACGTGAGATTCGAAATGGTGTTGTAATAGCAGAGTTACACACATTTGGTGACCGAAATGCGGCCCTTGCTTGTTTCGCTCTTTGCTTTGCTACGTTCCATCTCTCAGCCCGTCACTCCTGCTGACAGAGTGCACTTCGTTGGCACGCAAGGAGGATGAGCAGGGAGCATGTGTGTCTGCTGCTGCCCAAAAAGCAGCTTCTTGCTGCGCCTTTTTCTCTGTGGTGTCATGCTCGCTGTAAATACGTGAGATTCGAAATGGTGTTGTAATAGCAGAGTTACACACATTTGGTGACCGAAATGCGGCCCTTGCTTGTTTCGCTCTTTCCTTTGCTTACGTTCCATCTCTCAGCCCGTCACTCCTGCTGACAGAGTGCACTTCGTTGGCACGCAAGGAGGATGAGCAGGGAGCATGTGTGTCTGCTGCTACCCAAAAAGCAGCTTCTTGCTGCGCCTTTTTCTCTGTGGTGTCATGCTCGCTGTAAATACGTGAGATTCGAAATGGTGTTGTAATAGCAGAGTTACACACATTTGGTGACCGAAATGCGGCCCTTGCTTGTTTCGCTCTTTGCTTTGCTACGTTCCATCTCTCAGCCCGTCACTCCTGCTGACAGAGTGCACTTCGTTGGCACGCAAGGAGGATGAGCAGGGAGCATGTGTGTCTGCTGCTGCCCAAAAAGCAGCTTCTTGCTGCGCCTTTTTCTCTGTGGTGTCATGCTCGCTGTAAATACGTGAGATTCGAAATGGTGTTGTAATAGCAGAGTTACACACATTTGGTGACCGAAATGCGGCCCTTGCTTGTTTCGCTCTTTCCTTTGCTTACGTTCCATCTCTCAGCCCGTCACTCCTGCTGACAGAGTGCACTTCGTTGGCACGCAAGGAGGATGAGCAGGGAGCATGTGTGTCTGCTGCTGCCCAAAAAGCAGCTTCTTGCTGCGCCTTTTTCTCTGTGGTGTCATGCTCGCTGTAAATACGTGAGATTCGAAATGGTGTTGTAATAGCAGAGTTACACACATTTGGTGACCGAAATGCGGCCCTTGCTTGTTTCGCTCTTTCCTTTGCTTACGTTCCATCTCTCAGCCCGTCACTCCTGCTGACAGAGTGCACTTCGTTGGCACGCAAGGAGGATGAGCAGGGAGCATGTGTGTCTGCTGCTACCCAAAAAGCAGCTTCTTGCTGCGCCTTTTTCTCTGTGGTGTCATGCTCGCTGTAAATACGTGAGATTCGAAATGGTGTTGTAATAGCAGAGTTACACACATTTGGTGACCGAAATGCGGCCCTTGCTTGTTTCGCTCTTTGCTTTGCTACGTTCCATCTCTCAGCCCGTCACTCCTGCTGACAGAGTGCACTTCGTTGGCACGCAAGGAGGATGAGCAGGGAGCATGTGTGTCTGCTGCTGCCCAAAAAGCAGCTTCTTGCTGCGCCTTTTTCTCTGTGGTGTCATGCTCGCTGTAAATACGTGAGATTCGAAATGGTGTTGTAATAGCAGAGTTACACACATTTGGTGACCGAAATGCGGCCCTTGCTTGTTTCGCTCCTTCCTTTGCTTACGTTCCATCTCTCAGCCCGTCACTCCTGCTGACAGAGTGCACTTCGTTGGCACGCAAGGAGGATGAGCAGGGAGCATGTGTGTCTGCTGCTGCCCAAAAAGCAGCTTCTTGCTGCGCCTTTTTCTCTGTGGTGTCATGCTCGCTGTAAATACGTGAGATTCGAAATGGTGTTGTAATAGCAGAGTTACACACATTTGGTGACCGAAATGCGGCCCTTGCTTGTTTCGCTCCTTCCTTTGCTTACGTTCCATCTGTCAGCCCGTCACTCCTACTGACAGAGTGCACTTCGTTGGCACGCAAGGAGGATGAGCAGGGAGCATGTGTGTCTGCTGCTGCCCAAAAAGCAGCTTCTTGCTGCGCCTTTTTCTCTGTGGTGTCATGCTCGCTGTAAATACGTGAGATTCGAAATGGTGTTGTAATAGCAGAGTTACACACATTTGGTGACCGAAATGCGGCCCTTGCTTGTTTCGCTCTTTGCTTTGCTACGTTCCATCTCTCAGCCCGTCACTCCTGCTGACAGAGTGCACTTCGTTGGCACGCAAGGAGGATGAGCAGGGAGCATGTGTGTCTGCTGCTGCCCAAAAAGCAGCTTCTTGCTGCGCCTTTTTCTCTGTGGTGTCATGCTCGCTGTAAATACGTGAGATTCGAAATGGTGTTGTAATAGCAGAGTTACACACATTTGGTGACCGAAATGCGGCCCTTGCTTGTTTCGCTCCTTCCTTTGCTTACGTTCCATCTGTCAGCCCGTCACTCCTACTGACAGAGTGCACTTCGTTGGCACGCGAGGAGGATGAGCAGGGAGCATGTGTGTCTGCTGCTGCCCAAAAAGCAGCTTCTTGCTGCGCCTTTTTCTCTGTGGTGTCATGCTCGCTGTAAATACGTGAGATTCGAAATGGTGTTGTAATAGCAGAGTTACACACATTTGGTGACCGAAATGCGGCCCTTGCTTGTTTCGCTCTTTCCTTTGCTTACGTTCCATCTCTCAGCCCGTCACTCCTGCTGACAGAGTGCACTTCGTTGGCACGCAAGGAGGATGAGCAGGGAGCATGTGTGTCTGCTGCTACCCAAAAAGCAGCTTCTTGCTGCGCCTTTTTCTCTGTGGTGTCATGCTCGCTGTAAATACGTGAGATTCGAAATGGTGTTGTAATAGCAGAGTTAAACACATTTGGTGACCGAAATGCGGCCCTTGCTTGTTTCGCTCCTTCCTTTGCTTACGTTCCATCTGTCAGCCCGTCACTCCTACTGACAGAGTGCACTTCGTTGGCACGCGAGGAGGATGAGCAGGGAGCATGCGTGCCTGCTGCTGCCCAAAAAGCAGCTTCTTGCTGCGCCTTTTTCTCTGTGGTGTCATGCTCGCTGTAAATACGTGAGATTCGAAATGGTGTTGTAATAGCAGAGTTACACACATTTGGTGACCGAAATGCGGCCCTTGCTTGTTTCGCTCTTTGCTTTGCTACGTTCCATCTCTCAGCCCGTCACTCCTGCTGACAGAGTGCACTTCGTTGGCACGCAAGGAGGATGAGCAGGGAGCATGTGTGTCTGCTGCTACCCAAAAAGCAGCTTCTTGCTGCGCCTTTTTCTCTGTGGTGTCATGCTCGCTGTAAATACGTGAGATTCAAAATGGTGTTGTAATAGCAGAGTTAAACACATTTGGTGACCGAAATGCGGCCCTTGCTTGTTTCGCTCCTTCCTTTGCTTACGTTCCATCTGTCAGCCCGTCACTCCTACTGACAGAGTGCACTTCGTTGGCACGCGAGGAGGATGAGCAGGGAGCATGCGTGCCTGCTGCTGCCCAAAAAGCAGCTTCTTGCTGCGCCTTTTTCTCTGTGGTGTCATGCTCGCTGTAAATACGTGAGATTCGAAATGGTGTTGTAATAGCAGAGTTACACACATTTGGTGACCGAAATGCGGCCCTTGCTTGTTTCGCTCTTTGCTTTGCTACGTTCCATCTCTCAGCCCGTCACTCCTGCTGACAGAGTGCACTTCGTTGGCACGCAAGGAGGATGAGCAGGGAGCATGTGTGTCTGCTGCTGCCCAAAAAGCAGCTTCTTGCTGCGCCTTTTTCTCTGTGGTGTCATGCTCGCTGTAAATACGTGAGATTCGAAATGGTGTTGTAATAGCAGAGTTAAACACATTTGGTGACCGAAATGCGGCCCTTGCTTGTTTCGCTCCTTCCTTTGCTTACGTTCCATCTGTCAGCCCGTCACTCCTACTGACAGAGTGCACTTCGTTGGCACGCGAGGAGGATGAGCAGGGAGCATGCGTGCCTGCTGCTGCCCAAAAAGCAGCTTCTTGCTGCGCCTTTTTCTCTGTGGTGTCATGCTCGCTGTAAATACGTGAGATTCGAAATGGTGTTGTAATAGCAGAGTTACACACATTTGGTGACCGAAATGCAGCCCTCGCTTATCTCGCTCTTTGCTTTGCTACGTTCCATCTCTCAGCCCGTCACTCCTGCTGACAGAGTGCACTTCGTTGGCACGCAAGGAGGATGAGCAGGGAGCATGTGTGTCTGCTGCTACCCAAAAAGCAGCTTCTTGCTGCGCCTTTTTCTCTGTGGTGTCATGCTCGCTGTAAATACGTGAGATTCGAAATGGTGTTGTAATAGCAGAGTTAAACACATTTGGTGACCGAAATGCGGCCCTTGCTTGTTTCGCTCCTTCCTTTGCTTACGTTCCATCTGTCAGCCCGTCACTCCTACTGACAGAGTGCACTTCGTTGGCACGCGAGGAGGATGAGCAGGGAGCATGCGTGCCTGCTGCTGCCCAAAAAGCAGCTTCTTGCTGCGCCTTTTTCTCTGTGGTGTCATGCTCGCTGTAAATACGTGAGATTCGAAATGGTGTTGTAATAGCAGAGTTACACACATTTGGTGACCGAAATGCGGCCCTTGCTTGTTTCGCTCTTTCCTTTGCTTACGTTCCATCTGTCAGCCCGTCACTCCTACTGACAGAGTGCACTTCGTTGGCACGCGAGGAGGATGAGCAGGGAGCATGCGTGCCTGCTGCTGCCCAAAAAGCAGCTTCTTGCTGCGCCTTTTTCTCTGTGGTGTCATGCTCGCTGTAAATACGTGAGATTCAAAATGGTGTTGTAATAGCAGAGTTACACACATTTGGTGACCGAAATGCGGCCCTTGCTTGTTTCGCTCTTTCCTTTGCTTACGTTCCATCTGTCAGCCCGTCACTCCTACTGACAAAGTGCACTTCCTTGGCACGCGAGGAGGATGAGCAGGGAGCATGCGTGCCTGCTGCTGCCCAAAAAGCAGCTTCTTGCTCAACCACTCGACAGCATTGGTTGCTGCTGGGGAGGCCAGAAAAAGAAAAGCACGGGATTGTTATTTTTCATTTGTGGCCGTGCCTGTGGCATTGTTGCCAGCATTGTGAACTTGAATCGTGTCTTTACTTACACCCAAGTTGGGCATTATCGCAAAGGGTTACTTATTTCATTTATTTTTACAAATAATGCAGGCCCTACTCGGGCCCAAGAGGAGTGGGCACATTACTATACATAAACAATACCAGCAACAATAAATAAAACTGTCGCTAACATATATGGTAGAATATATGTATTGATTATAATGAACAAGCAAATAAATTTACTTCGCAACTTCGAACGCAACAGCAATATAACAGTAATAGAACATGTGCACACAACAATTCAATACATAAGGCAAATTACATAATACATATGCATCAAATGAAAAACGAATGCAAGAAGCAACAGCCTTCATTGCGACGTAGTATAAAAATAACTTTACAGGAAAAGGAGAGCTTATTTGAAAGCTGAACGAACAATTCTGTTGTATTAGCGTTAACCACTACTTCTGGTAATTTACTGGTAATTTATTTCGTAGTGAAATTGCATGGGGAAAAAAGAGAATATTGATGCATGTTAAGATTACTAAATGGTTGCTTAACTGTTTTATTGTGGTTTGTACGACCAGACCGCATAAACATAATGTTGTAAATAGAACATCACAAACAGCAGCATCAAAACAGGCATAGTGCTAGCATACAAATATCATTATACAAGAAAAAGGCAACAGATTCAATACTAAGCATAAAATGTCCCATTATTATATATGTGTTACACTATGCATAAAACAAGGCACTGGGAGTATTATCTGAAGCGAATTCATTTGATGTTGCCTATGGCAGATGAAAAACTGGGTGCAGACACTATCTTATTTGGAAGCAAATTCCGTTCTTCAATTATGCAAGGAAAAAATGAAAGCTTGAATATATGCTAATACAACATCGGTAGGGCCTTGTTTCCTTGGAATTTTTGCATCTCTTAGACTGATAATAAGGTTGTTTTCAGTACTATATGCTCATATTGATTTCCATGTTATTGCTGTAGATTTTGTGTAAAAACTTTAACCTGGCATTTTCTCTGGTTTCTGCTTACCTCAGGTATTTTGTGTTGCATGAGTACCACAGTCTCTGAAGTGATGAGATTTCAGAGAGCCTAGAGTAAATTATTCTGGCCTCCAGGTGCGTGCTTTCCTGACGCCACCAGTGCAGGGAGTTGTGTTGCAGACCTACGGTGCTGGCAACGGCCCAACCGCACGTGCAGACCTGCTGGACGAAATTCGTCGTGCCACATTGAGAGGCATCCTCATTGTCAACTGTTCGCAGTGCACACAGGGTTCCATTGATGCGGCCTATGCAACAGGCAATGTGAGTACCTGATGGTTCACTCAGAGCTGGACCTGCTGTGTAGCATGCATAGTAGGACACACTTTTTGTGCACTTTAGTGTCTAGCAGATGAACAGAGCTCACACTAATTCATGTAAGGCATCTCAGAAGAACTTCTTGTTGGGCGAGTTGGTGCATGACTTATTGTAGGGTATGTGCACAAAGCTCGGACGAACACTGTCTACATCGTTTTTCCTGTGTTCGTCCGAGCTTTGCGCACATACCCTACAATAAGTCGTGTAAGGCAACTCTTCACATGCCATAACTCTGATGGTACTTCATAGCTTGACTTCATGATTTATCATCATCTTTGCAGTCTGTGTTCAGGAGTGCTTTTTTTCCACTTGTTCATGACTGCCACACTGTACAGCATAACCTTGGTTTACAGGCGTAACCGTGTTTGTCCTGCCCATGCTGGCTAACTGAAACTCTACATCCGTCATGGTTTTGACATTGACCTCATGCTATGGGCGAGAGGAGATGGCGAACATAGCGGGTGAAGTCTTTGAAAAAGGGGCACGTGATAGCCGGACTGTCAGCCTGGAGAAAGGGGACCAGGAGATAAGAACTGCAGATAATTGTGTTGCCCGGCTGAGGGCGTCGTTCCAAAAGTGTTGTTCAACGTTACAGCATGTTGCCACATTGCTTCAGTGCAAATCGCATTGACGTCAACAGCTAATCTGCTGAAAAGCAACACGCCTGAGGCTCCTTTGACAAAGGCCCCTGTTGAAACGTTGGCCAGCCTATCTCTGTTCAGAGAACCCGTTTCCATCTGTCAGTTTGAGTAATGGTGGACTTGCCCACAGGCTCTCTGTGCAGCTGGTGTCATTCCCGGTTCGGACATGACACCCGAAGCTGCCCTCACCAAGTTGAGCTATGTGCTGAGCAAGACGGAATGGTCGTACGCTACCAAAAAGGAGGTGTGTGGGCCTTCACTCCTAGTGCTCTCACAGAAATCAATTTAGAGCATGTGGACTTATCATTTTGCATTGTTGAGTTCTGTGATGGTTTTCACTCGTACGTTGCATGCCATCTTTTAGTGCCCACACGCACGTGATTGAAGCTTTTGTGTAATTTTGTGTAAGAAGTGTTCTAGTTACTTCCAAAGTATTCCCCTCGCATAGTTATTCTGCGAATATATTGCACACTGAAGATAGTGACTACAGCTGTCACTACTGAAGATAGTGACAGCACTCCACATTTATTCAATTTCAAGAAATGTACAATTAGTGTGTTTCTTTGGCTGAACATTTAAAGCAT
Organism: Rhipicephalus sanguineus; assembly: GCF_013339695.2. Classification (NCBI taxonomy): domain Eukaryota; kingdom Metazoa; phylum Arthropoda; class Arachnida; order Ixodida; family Ixodidae; genus Rhipicephalus; species Rhipicephalus sanguineus. The sequence goes on along the minus strand of NC_051186.1, from coordinate 21,060,225 downwards.
AAGCACTTGTATGTTTGTTATGTGCACCGGTATGTAATCATAGAGCGAGTTTACTGGCTCTTATCGATGCTAATAATCGATGCTAACGTACAATGAGATGTCATTGCAACTTGGATTTCATACGGAGCCTCACGGTGACACTGATACTGATGGCACAAATGCTCCTGGAATGTCCATGTAATTGCTATCACAATAATAAAATTTTTGTTTACATGTGCCTCAGCATCAATTGGTGATCTTCGTGACCTAGAGGCAGCACTGCAGTCAAGGAAACATGGCACAGGGATCTGGTACGCAATGTTGGTGCACGGCTTGAGCTGTCCTCTATTGTGATGATAAATCATGGTGAGGGCCAATGTCTAGTGCTGGCCAGATACGTTGTGGTTTGCATAAAAATAAAACAGGAAACATGAGCTTGTGCCAGCAGCGCTAAGTGTTCCTGTATTACAGGAACAAATGAATAATTTCGTCCGAGAAAATGGGGGACTGGGATAGGGGTGGGGGGGTTCAGGCTACGGAGTCAGAGGTCCATAGCCCTGGTGGCCACCAGCCAGTCCCCAGGACCGTGCTGCGTATTGGGAACCACTGCTCTGCTGTGAAATCATTAACTTTGGCAGAATTCCTGGAATCGATTCCATTCGGTCTTTGTGTGCAATTCGAGGATGTGCCTTTGCCGGTCCTTTTCCAGGCACCCCACTTCCATTTCTTTCGCTGATATGCTTTAATGAATATTGCGCATAAAAAGGGTATCTTGACGCAATTTCATCACCAAAGTGTACTAATCTAGCAGCGTTGCAATATCATGTTTCCATGTAGGTAGCAGCCGCACTGTTTTGCTTAATACTGTGATTGCTGCCAGTGCAGATGCTACAGGCCAGTCTGAGGGGCGAGTTAACTGTGGCCAAGCCAAGCAAGCTGGATGATTTGGATCTGATCACCGCCATTGCAAGGACCATGAACATCTCATCACCTGAGGTACCCGTTTTGTCGTCAGGATGCTCTGCTGAGGCAGCTGATACAAAACAGTGAGGAACAGTGTAATCGCATGAATAAGTTAACCATGGCACAAACTGCCGGTATTCCATCTGACTTTAAAAATGCAGCATTGGAGCTGAGGCATCAGTTGGAAGGATGTCACTGAACTATTTTTATGACACCAAGCAGTTGACAGGGGGTTTGGCACTGCGTCACACACAACTGGTCACTGTCATCCGGGTACTCATGCGGACATCTAGGCACAAAGACAAAGAATGCACGATGGCACCCATCCTGTCTACAGCGTTCCTCGTCTTCTTCGAGCCTAGACGTTTGCATGGGTATGACCAGCATCGTCTGGGATTCCTTTTTATTCTTGCCTGCAACTGAGAGGTGGTTTTATTTATGGCTAGGGCTCTGTGTTTTTGGATAAATCCGAAAAAATCCAATAAACATTCGCCGGTAAAATTTTGGACAATTCGGATTTATTCTATAAACTCCAATTTTAACAGCCAATATGACCCTGTTCTTCTTCTTGATTTCAACTATGATGTCCTTAACCCCCGTTTGTTCCCTGACCCACTCTGCTCTCTTCCTGTCTCTTAAGGTTACACCTATCATTTTCCTTTCCATCGCTCGCTGCATCGTCCTCAATTTAAGTTGAACCCTCTTTGTAAGTCTCCAGGTTTCTGCTCCGTAGGTAAGTACCGGTAAGATGCAGCTGTTATATATAATGTTATATAGGATAACCAGTAATCATTAAGGGTAACTGACTGGATTCCAAGAGATGGCAAACGCGTGAGGGGGAGACAGAAAATTAGGTGGGTAGATGAGATTACGAAGTTTGTAGGTATAACGTGGCAGCAGAAAGCACAGGACCGGGTTGATTGGCGGAACATGGGAGAGGCCTTTGCCCTGCAGTGGGCGTAGACAGGCTGATGATGATGATGATGACCCTGTTCCGTTCTTTATCAAAAGGTCATCTTCTATGCGGTTATTGACACATCGGCAGGTTTGGCCGATAGTATAAACTTCACCTCACGTCAACAGTATCTCATAGACTGCACCAATCGCACATTTAACAAAGGGCTTGTCGTGCACGGTGCGAGAGACAATGCATGAGGGACCCCGAGAGTGCGAGACGACATCTTAATATACGGTCCCCTGGCTGCACTTGGGCACGCCAGACGTCGAATATACAGTCACCGGGAGCTGCGCCGTAAGTTTGGTCTTGTGTGTGTGGCCATGGGCATGACCATCAAGTCGCTGAAGACTGTACGTCCTTCTAGGTCAGGGATCTCAAACTCACTTCAGCTAGCAGGCCGCAGTGGTCGAAGTGACAAAATGTCACCTAAGTTAAAGCTGAGATAAAACTTGGGCTAGTTGCTCTTGACTTAAATACATAATACCAAAACAAGGACAGAGAAAGATACACACAGGACGACCGCTCTCGCTGTCCTTGTTTTGTTCCGCTGTATTATGTATTTATGTGACCTAAGGCTGCCACTTGAAAGAACGCATTTCCCATATCTCATGTATGCATCACTTCTGAAGAGCATTTGGCATCAGGATTCAAGAAACATATCGATACTGATATCCAAAATAATTCAAATCTGGATGCTGATTGTCAAATACATATAGATATATTTTATTCCACGGTTACGTTTTAACTAGGGGTGTGCGAATATTCGAAATTTCGAATATTTTTCGAATAGTGTTTGCTATTAGATTCAATTCGCACTGGAATTTTACTATTCGAACTATTCGAACTTCCCAAAAACAAATACAGTCAACGTCCGATTGAAAGTGACCCCTTCAGATTTTTAATATGCTTCACCTTATTACACTCTCGTATTGCAGCAAAGCTGCCTTTCAAGCTCCGTTACGGTCGAAATTTGCCAAGAGACAGTCAACGTCCGATTGAAAGTGGCCCCTAGATTTTTCAATGTGCTTCACCTCATCACACCCCGGTATGGCGGCAAAGCTGCCTTTCAAGCTCCTTTACGGTCGAAATTTGCCAAGACTCAGTCAACGTTCGATTGGAAGGGGTCCCTAGATTTTCAATATGCTTCACCTCATCACACCCCGGCATTGCGGCAAAGCTGCCTTTCAAGCTCTGCTACGGTCGCAAATGTACTAACTCAAGAAAACGCTGGTTCCAACATGGTGATGAAAGATGTGGCAGAGGTGGGGGCTCAATTAATGCTGATTTGGACCTGAAATTTGGGCAGGAAGTCCGAAAACTCGGAAGCCGAAGCTTTTTAGCATCCAACATTTCAGATGTTCTTGTATATCGACGTCTATGAGGCAGATTTGGAACTCCGGACTTGAAGGGAGCACACCCTTGTCCGCCACATCAGTTGGGCTTCCACAGAAGTTGAAAGAGGAGGAAAGGCTGAGGAAATGGCATCTTTGCCTATCACGTGTAAAGTGTTGTCGGCAACACTTTGGTTGCACCAAATCATGTACATAAATCCCATTCGGCCTCTACATTGCCTCATTCTTGATAAGACAACTATGAAACACCACCCCGCCAGTGCTTCATCAACCTAGCGAAAAGAAACACTTTCATGTTGCTATCTCATAAGAATATGCTTAGGAATCCTCTCTAACTTTTTCTGCAATTTCGCTTCGAAGTATTCGAAAAGTATTGTAGGAATATTCGAAAAATATTCGATTCGATTCGCACTCACACTTCAACATTCGAATTCACTTCGCACCCAAAATTTTGCTATTCGCACAGCTCTAGTTTTAACACCTGCTGACCACATGGGGTGCCTTATGAAAGAAGACCAGTCCCGTCTCTGTAGCTTACCCAAACAAAGCGTTATTAAAACGAGGACCATTTGGCAAAGTCGCAAGTGAAGCCGCTAGCGACCTCGTGTTTGAGACCCCTGGTCTAGGTTGTTCTCTCCTTACAAAGCTTGAGAAGATGTTCTGGACTATTGGCGTGCCATTTTGTCTTTCTTGAGAAGAGCTCAAATCTCTTGTTTCATTGCCTGAAGTTGTGCGTGGCATGCTGAATGAGCTGAGATTTGTTAAGATGAATTCGTTTACAGTGTTCTCAATCATTAAGGAACTTGAGGCACCAAGTTCACCCCATACAGGGGCTTCGTTTGTATGCGCTCCTCAGTCATTGGCGTGACCCATTTGAGGTCGCAAGTCCGTTGGATCTCCTTGACAAGAATGACCGCTCAACGTCTGTCGCAGGCCTTCATAGATACTATGCTACTGTCACGCAAAAGTGGAAACAGACAGTGGAGAGGAACCTTTGCGATGCACTCCAGTACACAGTGAATCGGTTTGGTACCGTCTTCAAATTGTAAATCCAAATGTGAGCTACCCCACTCGTCTGAAACCTATGCACCGATTTTTAAGTTAGTGTTTCTTGAAACTGACGACATGAGCCAGCTCATGAGTGATTTTTGCCAACTATCAGAGCCATGAAATCAGTAATATTGTTGAACCCCTGTTGCTTTGGATACTTCACACTGTCCAGTGCCTTCTCGCTGCGCACTGACTCTCCCTGTTTCTAGCACAAACGTTGAAAGGGCATTTTCAAAGCTCAATCGAAAGGAGCACATGTCCATCAGTGTCGTTGTAAAGTATGCTTGCGTCTATTACAGGCTTTAAAGTTGTAATATCCACGGACGTAGATGTTTTGTATTCAAGTATCTGTGCTTGTGTGTGTATATGTGGTTGTGCATTGAAACCTTCCACACATCTAAAATGCGCTTCGTGAGTTGTGATGTTTTCATGTGCAGGTATCATTTCATCTAAGATTTGGGAGCATTGAGAATACTGCAAAATTAGACTCCAACTTTTGGAGAATTGAAAATTTACAAGAAATAAACTCTGATAAACGTTGAATTTCCGTGAAAAATCAGAAAACACAGAGTCCTACTTAAGGCATAGCTAGTCCTTGAGTTGGCTGGTTTGATTGCTCTACTTGGTTATGCTATTCAAGTGGACAGGTCATGTGTTAACGCCTGCTCACGTGTTAAGTGGTGCTTGAGTTGTTCTCTTCTTTGCAGGAGCTTCAGTCCCTGCAGACGGTGCTGTATCCCAGCATCCTCTGTTCAGTCACAGCGCATGGAGACGTTGATCGGTTGGAAGTGATGAGGCAGTTCGTGAGTTCCCCCTTTTCCCTTAGCCATGTGTCGTCATAACACCACACAAGTGCCTTCTGTATTTGATGTTAACTACAAGCAGATATCAGTGGAAAAGAACCGCCAGAGAGAAACACAGATCAGCGAGAGGTCTTCAATGAATAGGTACCTTGCCTTACTCATACGAAGCATGGGGTAAACAATAAATAATGGATTTTTATCGCAACTATATGAACATGCCAGGCACATTTTGCCATTGCTCTTGGTATTGCTGTTATGTTTCATTTATGTATAGGCATGTATAAATCCACTAAAAAAGATAGCCCTGAAGAAAATTTCTCTGAAGTGCACAACCAGAGTGTCGCAACGGAACGAAAACCGAAAATGAAAAACGAAAAAAAACGATATTTTTGACCGGAACGAAAACGTAACCGAAACTTTATCTGTTATTTCGTTCCGTAGTGAAACCGAAATTTTTTCAATCGTTTTTTGGTTCACGAGAAAGCCTTGCAATCTGGAACAGCTGAGCTCATGCAGTGTGAGCATATCTCAGGGTACAGTGTTAGCGTGTGCCTCAGGCAGGAATTCCAAAGCAAAGGTATGTTGGAATTGTGCGAAAAAAATTTGCATTGGCTTAGCTCGGCTATGCCAGGATATACGTAGCGTTAGCAAAGGTTCAGCTGATTATTCTTAGCTTTCCAGATTGTCTGGGATTATTAGCCTTCTTCTGTTCATTCTTCGTACGCTGAACCGCTAATTGCCAGGCAACTACTTCGGGATCCGATGACATAAGCTTCTCGGCTCTTCTGCGCCGTTGAGCAGCATTTGCGCTCTCCTTCTCCATGGCGTTACCCACCTGCAAACGCCAGTCAGAGCCGCTATCAAGCGGCCCCGGCGCAGTGTCAGACGGCGACTACACAGCGGAGGCGAATAGCTGTGCGCACGCTGTGTCTACGACGTCACTCTTCTCGAATGCGGCGCAGACCAGCAGCGGCGAGCCGCGCGCAGCCGTGTCGGAGAGCGCGTGAGATGCCAGCTCCGGTGACCCAGCTGTGTGACATCGCTGATCGTCGCACATGCGTGGCACGGCTCATGACGCTCCACGCGAAATCGGCTTCGGCTAGGCAAGTGTAGCTAACGCTACAAAACAAAATCAGTCACAACCAGAGTTGTTTATACTAACACAAGCGGATTTTTAATGGCCTGTCACGCAGGCCAAAGTAGAGAGGGCATCGTCGGTGCAGAAGTTTGTTACAGCGAAAGCTGTTATGAGATCACAACAGCTGAATTCAGCGCCATAGTTGTCTGCCGCCGCCAGTGTCCGTGACTGCTATCACGTGAAATAAGAGAAAAATAAATGAGAAACAAATTTTCTAGGATCGGATGGGATTTTAACCCGCGCCCCCTGCGTGGCAGTCGGGTCTTCCACCACAGTGCCACGCTGGTGCTTGTAACTCCTTCGCAAAAATACTCTATACAGGCGTCATGTCGGGCAAGGAATTGTGTTAACGTATGTAAAATAGCGTGACAGAAGAGAAAAATAACAACCTGGCATGACACAATGCGCGTTTACGCAACGAGTCGGTCGTTGAATGCTTCCAACCCGTTACAAAGGGCTCAGCCATAATTCTTCATCATCGTAATCAGCCGCAGCACAAAGTGCACATAATGCCTTACAGATGTGTAGCGGGTACCACGACTCTCCGAAGTATGACAAAAAATGGCATAGTGGGAACTTCGCTACTGCAGAAAAATTACAATGATTTATGGCGTAGTGGGTAACGTGCATGTGTACTTGTATCAGTTGCCCCAAGAGACTCCACAACGGGCTCTGCAAAGTCCACTCTTCCAGCTTTCGCTATCTATGACTGTGCTGCATGTTCCACGCAGGCCTGGCGATCTTTTTATCAGAACAGCGGTCTCGCACATCAGAGAGTACACTCAATGACGTGCTGCTTCTGAGATCGTGCTCACTCCCTTGACACAAAGGACTGAGCTCACTATTGACTTTTGAGAAAATAAATACTATAATGCAGTGGTTTGTGCTAGTTGGTAGGACTTCGTGGTACAGTTACTCCCACTCCTCTGAAGAACGTGTTTTACCCTTGTCCCACTTTGTTAAGAGGAGGGCAAGTAACTACCTCACAAATCCATTGTTTTTTGTGATCACGTAAACATAAATTTTTTGCATACAAAAAAACGTTACGAACCATTACAGAGCACTTTTTTTTTTCGTTCCAGAACAGAAACGGAACGGAAGTTTCTGCGGTGGAACGAAACTAAAACCGAAACAAAAATCATTTCGTTCCGACACCCTCTGCACAACCACAGAATCGAACCACTGACTCTTTGCTCTGCGATGTGACACAGTTAAGCCACAAATGTCTACATCCTCCTGCGTTTAAATGGTTTTTAATAGACATCCTTTACAGTTCGTGGTACATGCATCTTCAGCGTCGCAGAGGCTTGTTGGCTAAATACTAGGGGTGTGCGAATATTCGAAATTATTCGATTCGCATTGGAATTTTACTATACGAATTTCCCAAAAACATACAGTCAACATCCTATTGAAAGTGACCCCTTCAGATATTCAATATGCTTCACCTCATTACACTCTCGTAGTGCGGCAAAGCTGCCTTTCAAGCTCCGTTACGGTCGAACTTTGCCAAGGCACAGTCAACGTCCGATTGGAAGTGGTCCCTAGATTTTCAATATGCTTCACCTCATCACACCCCGGTATTGTGGCAAAGCTGTTTTTCGAGCTCCGTTACAGTCGAACTTAGCCAAGACACAGTCAACGTCCGATTGGAAGTGGTCCCTAGATTTTCAATATGCTTCACCTCACCACATCCCGGTATTGCAGCAAAGCTGCCTTTCAAGCTCTGCTACGGTCGCAAATGTACTAACTTAAGAAAATGCTGGTTCCAACATGGAGATGAAAGATGTGGCAGAGGTGGGGGCTCAGTTAATTCTGTTTTGGGCCTGAAATTTGGACAAGAAGGCTGAGAAATCGGAAGCCGAAGCTTTTTAGCAACCAAAATTTCAGATGTTCTTATATGTCGACGTCTATGAGGCAGATTCGGAACTCCGGACTTGAAGGGAGCACACCCTTGTCCGCCACATCAGTTGGGCTTCCACAGAAGTTTAAAGAGGAGGAGGGGCTGAGGAAATGGCATCTTTGCCTATCACGTGTAAAGTGTTGTCGGCAACACTTTAGTTGCACCAAATCATGTACATAAATACAATTCGGCCTCTACATTGCCTCATTCTTGATAAGACAACTATGAAACACCACCCCGCCAGCGCTTCATCAGCCTAGCAAAAAGAAACACTTTCATGTTGCTATCTCATAAGAATATGGGGGGAGGTGGCATTGAAAAAAAACTTTTTTGTTTGTTGACCTAGAGCAATGAAATTTGGCATGCATACTAATAAGTGTCTCGTATAGGGAAATATGCAGTTTCATCATGATACCTTGAGTAGTTCTCAAGTTACATCATGCTACATGGTCCAATTATATGGTCTGCTCGTGGAAAGCCTAGCGCTGTAACAAAACATGCCAGGAAGCTGCAAATGGTGTTGATCTTTACTCAAAAGAAGACTACAAGGTATGACACTCTCAGAATTGTTTAGTAAATTCTCTTCTTTTTTTTAGAGATCATCATGGCTGCTGACACACATTGTCAGAAACAGTGTCACGGACAAATCATGATCTAGAAAAAAAACTGGGCCATAAACAAGAAATTGAAGAATGTCATACCCACAAGCAGTGTTCAGGGATTCAGGAAAAAGAAACAGAATCAAAATCGGTCCAGTCATTCCCGTGCTACTCTTTCCACGAGCAATGCACAATGTCCAAAACACACTTGTGAGAAAAAGCCTATCAAAGTTTTCGAAGTTGTTTGCATTTGTTAGAACGCACCAGCACTGTAGTCCTTGGTGTCCTTGTGTAGAGGCAACCTTTTGCGTCTCTGCCCTTTCACTTCATGCATGTGCGATGACTTCCTTGCTCGCTGAGCGTCTTTTTAGCAGCCCTGTGGAGGGTAAGGGCCCCAGGTTGCATACCCATTGCAGCACAAATCTTGGCGTAAGCTTGAAAGTTGCCTGCATTGTACCTCGCAACTGCCTCATGGACTGCTACTTCCACAGTGAAGTGGGAGGCATGCTGCTGCTTAGAAATTAGTGACCAAATCACCGAGTGAAGGCTTTCAGCGGCATTTTGTGTCTTGTTGCCACTGCAACGAGCCTGCAGTTGAGGGTCAGACAGGCGTTGGTACACTGGCCGCAATGCTTCAACAACTTTGTTGGGCAGGTTATACGTGTGTGGAGGTTGTGGCTTCCCCTCTGCCTCTGCTGCACGGTGCCTGCACCAGCTGCGGGCACCGGAAGGGCAGAGCTCGTGATGAGGTTCTGCATCTGAAGATGAACCATTATGAAAGGTGGCCATCACTGCTTTCTTCATGTCTTTGATGTCCGTGTTGCTTCACAGTGCTAGGCCATAATAGCTGGTGAGCCTTTTGATCAAGTCCTGCGTCAGGCCAATGTTGTCACGGATAGCCATGCCATAACAACCAGTCAGTCTTTTAATCAGGTCTTGAGTCAGGCTGCCCCATCCTCCTAGTCGATCCTTCTTGCTTCTTGACACGTGTTGGAGAGCTGTACCCATCCTCTCTTTGACATGATTTATACAGTCTTCTTTAGCCAGTCGAATAAATCTGTACGTTCTTTCTTCAGAAAGAGTGAGGAAAGTATCACTGTCTCCATTACAAACAATGGATGCGTACCGGAAATCATTCTTTCCAGTGGCCTTCTAAATAAAATTAAGGTGGGGGACGTGGCATTCAGTGCCAAATTTCTTATTCCTTGGTAGGTTTTGATGAAAATTGGCACAGTTATTGCAAACATTTCTGGGATCAAATATCTGAGCAGTTTATTCAATAACGCGAGTTGATCAGATATAAATTCAACTCCCTGCTTCACACACGCCACGCTCATTTGCAAACCTCGCCTGTGATGCGTTTCATCATCCACTCGGTCGCGGAAACGGTAATTTGCGAGGCATTCGTTATTTTAGAAGATTCATCAGAGCTAGCGGCGATACCAAGCACGAATCCAAGCGTGCCTAAATTGCGTCACCAGCGCTTTCTTTCAAGCCGATGTACTCGGCCGCGGGGTCCGGGAAGTCGGCGCACGATATGCTGGCTGGCGGCATTCGGCGACAATACGCAGTGCTCAGCCGCGGCGACGAAAAATCGGCGCGCATAACGTGCTTGGTCTCGCATTTTGCGGCGCCGACGCGCGAAATTGCTAGCCGCTGTTCCGAGCGGTCAATGCGCGACGAGCTTGGCCGGGAGGTCCGCTGCCGATTCGTAAAATGCCCATCCGCACTTTCGAGGAGCCAGCGGACGATGCGATTTGTTGCTTGTGCGAAGCACAGTGCGGCTTGTCCGCTAGCGCGATGTCCTTGCCCGCAAAGTTCGGATTCGTCTCGTAAACCAGCGCCGTGAGCGGAGTTAGGCCTAGCCACGACTCCGAGCAGTAAGCTCGGTCGCGGTGTGCGTGGCCGCTGTGCCCGATGTTTCAAAGCAAGTCATGTTCGATCGCGAGTACAAAGAGTAGTCCCGCGAAGTTATTCGTCACGGAGTACGAAGTGCTGACAAGCTGAACTACCCGAGACGCGCATCTGCGATGTTCGCGACGAGCGCGGCACGCTATCGTCTATCGTACACTGATGACTGCGCTTCCGCTTGCAGCTGTCAAACTACAGGGTAATCATATTCTAAATTATCGGCGACCCGTGCATACAGAACGAGTGAACGCGTCACTAAGTAGCGCGATTTTCGACAGTCGTAACATCAGGTAACATCGCGACGCGTAAGCAGCAGACGGCTGTCCTCTCGGAGCGAGCATCGGACCAATGACGAGGCGTGCTGGAGCAACATGGCGGACGCGGCCAATCGGAGGCCTCGAAACGACCTTCAGAGATGTGCTTTTTGTGCGCTTGTTTTTAAAGCGAGGAGCCAGCTGAGGCGGGGAATTTGAAAACGAAGAAATGCTCTTTACGGCGAGCTCAAAATGGCGGCGCCCGGTTGTACCGTTGCGGAGCAAGAATTTTTTGAAAAGCACTGTTTTTTTGCGATCTCCACAATAATTTCCGACACCTCAGCCCGCGCAACTAATTTTTTAAAGCACTTCTAGGTGGTTTTCGGTGAAGATATTTTGGAATCAGATAGAAAAAGGGCTACAGAAACTGAAAATGTGATTTTCAAAAAATCGATTTTTTTGCCGTTTTGCGCGATACGAAAGCCGCGTCCCCCCTTAAGAATCCTCTCTAACTTTCTTTTCTGCAATTTCACTTCGAAGTATTCGAAAAATATTCTAGAAATATTCTAAAAATATTCGATTCGATTCGCACTCACACTTCTATATTCGAATTCGCTTCGCACCCAAAATTTTGCTATTCGCACAGCTCTACTAAATGCCCAAGGTGTGGCTTAGCATGGCCATAAAGAAAGGGAACTGCTGTCGGTTTTGCAGGCTCTTGTGCTTGCATGACCAGCGTTGCAATTGCATCTCGGTGACATTGAAGCACACGGTTCTGCTTTAACTTCTTGACACTGTCACGAACTTTTATGAAACAAAAGAAAAAGGAAAACTTGGCACTCTAAATCATACAAATGTACAAAATACAGTCGCTACAAACTTCAACCTCTCAACTCAGTACATAACTAAATCGTCCTAACCCTAGCCTGCTCCAGTCTTATAACAACTAACACGTCGGACCGGCCTTACTTGTCATTTCTGGTGACTTGGTGCAAAGCCGAAGTCCCGTCTGGTGTCTACGTCGTCCAGTCCTTTAACTTGACATGGTCCATGGCGTAGCACAATGCGCCAACCGTCGTTGCCTGGTTACAAGCAGGCACTCCGCTCTCCTGACGGCTAGACCCGCTAGGCCTAACGTCGTTGTCGGCTCCTTCGCCAAGCATGGCGTTCCACCGCTGACGTGGCCCTCCGTTGATTGCCGTCGGTGTCTTGCTTCGGAAGGGGTCTTGCGCCGGGAACGTCCGTACTTGTGGGGCGCGGTAACTGCATCTCCGAGGAGCCTCGCTCGAACGCCGTCGAGTCCGCCGGCTTCACCTCGGGACGCCCGCGTCACCGGCCGCAGACCCGAACGCCCGTCGCACCCGTCGCCAGTGCTTCTGCTGGCGATGCGACCTTCCTTCGCCGAGCCCACGAAGACAATGCCAGCTCATTGCTCTTCGTCCTCCTTCATGGCTCGGTTCGCGTGCCTCGAGCTCTGTGGAATCTTCCAAGCACGCGCTCGTGCCACTTCGAATGTCTTGAGGACTTCGTCGTCATCGTTTTCCCGCCGCCTTGCGCTCACTCGTGACATACGCCACCATTTCGAAGAGTTTCTTCCCAAAAACTGCTTTTCTATGTCCTGAACTTGGGGTGTAACTTATAAGTTGCGTCTGCTTGCTTTGAACTGCACTGAGCACACACTGTTCACTGATGACTGCTACGACTCACAAAACTCTGACCACCACACAGTTTCGGAAATGCTACACAAAACGCTACCAGTAGTCACAGTTCACATTGTTCCAAATAATCTTGTCTAAAACAAACTTGCGTAAGTCCCCACCAAACTAACTCTCTATGCGAAACAACTTTTAATAAATCCCGACCTCACTCTTTTCCATTGCATGTCCACGACTGAAACATTTCACACTTCTTTCAAGTCTTCTTCTAACATTCGCAACTTTATTTTGCGTCTTCGTACCGCGCGCCTTCGGGAACATCCACTGCAAACGCTGCCTTTATTTCTGCTCTTAACAATCATCAAACGCCTCATTCATACTACTATTCTGGGGTGCGTCCTAACTAAACATTTTTGGCTGAGCATTGGCACAGCTCTTTTAGCACCCGTGTATCTGTAACTAATTTTTGGGGCGGTTTTCTTCCTGCTTTGCTTTAACTGGGCGACACCGTGAGTGTCAGCAAAGCCAATGAACGTCACACTCTCCAGTATAAACCTCTCTGGTGCATGCCCCGTGATTTTTTTCTTCAAGATGAGTAACTCTGAGTGGTGGGCTACTCTCCAGTTCTGCATGTTCTGCACAGACTGGCTCAAGCGCGATCTTTTCCTCTGGTCCCTGATATACACAATTGACGTGCCATGCACTAACACTTTCAATATTGCTACTACATGATGTATCTGAGATGTCATTTTCCTTGCTAATTACTAGCCCACTTTCCTTTACACCACTCCCATGGTCGCTAGTAATCTGTTCAACATGGTCACAGCTGTGAACATCAGGACATTTCAATTCCCGGGGTAAATCCTCCCTTGGCATTCCTACGTCCGGTCTAACGTCTGTGGCTTTTGCCAACCTCAGTTCGCGCTCGAGCTGTTCCTTCTCTTTAGCATGTGCTTCACGTGCTTCAGCACGTTTTACCTCAAGTTTTTCTTCGAGCTCTTTTTGCGCGCGCTCCCTCTCTTTTCGAACACGCTCTTGCTCTATTCCGAGAAACTCCAATGCCTCTTCTTTTGAATAACCTCGGTCTCTCGCTAAGCACAGAATCTTGACGAAGTCCATTGCCACAGCTCCGAAATCCGTAACGGGCAGGAAATTGAATCCTGGCAGGCTTGCCAATTGTCACGAATTTCGGGTATCCCGGTGCGATGGACACAGTCTAGACTCGGGGTATAGCACAGCAAACTTTTATCAAACAAAAGAAAAAGGAAAACTTGGCACTCTAAATTATACAAATGTACAAAATACAGTCGCTACAAACTTCAACCTCTCAACTCAGTACATAACTAAATCGTCCTAACCCTAGCCTGCTCCAGTCTTATAACAACTAACACGTCGGACCGGCCTTACTTGTCATTTCTGGTGACTTGGTGCAAAGCCAAAGTCCCGTCTGGTGTCTACGTCGTCCGGTCCTTTAAGTTGACATGGTCCACGCCGTAGCACAATGCGCCAACCGTCGTTGCCTGGTCACAAGCAGGCACTCCGCTCTCCTGACGGCTAGACCCGCTAGGCCTAACGTCGTTGTCGGCTCCTTCGCCAAGCATGGCGTTCCACCGCTGAAGTGGCCCTCCGTTGATTGCCGTCGGTGTCTTGCTTCGGAAGGGGTCTTGCGCCGGGAACGTCCGTACTTGTGGGGCGCGGTAACTGCATCTCCGAGGAGCCTCGCTCGAACGCCGTCGAGTCCGCCGGCTTCACCTCGGGACGCCCGCGTCACCGGCCGCAGACCCGAACGCCCGTCGCACCCGTCGCCAGTGCGTCTGCTGGCGATGCGACCTTCCTTCGCCGAGCCCACGAAGACAATGCCAGCTCATTGCTCTTCGTCCTCCTTCATGGCTCGGTTCGCGTGCCTCGAGCTCTGTGGAATCTTCCAAGCACGCGCTCGTGCCGCTTCGAATGTCTTGAGGACTTCGTCGTCATCGTTTTCCCGCCGCCTTGCGCTCACTCGTGACACACACGTACCAACAGCATTCCATGGCCTTGCATGTGACGTCATCCTGTCTTGCGTCATGTGCAAGCCAGCTTCTGCTTGACAACTTAACATGCCACAGGAGCTGCTTGTCATCAACACCACTGTTCTACACACGGCTTATCGTGGTCTCTCTCTCGAAGATTTAGCGCACGAAAACACGAGGACGCAAGAAGGGCACGAGGAGACAGCCCTACTAACAACTGAGGTTTATTTCGCATGGAAACATAATATACCCAGGTACAAAAGGAAAGAGTGACACCCACGCACCACATCGCGTCACAGCAACCGCGCCACCACTACCGCAACAAGAACTTTATCTCTTTTTCGGATAACGATACAGAAGGGCTGCTAACACAATCTTCGCTCTTGTCGCTCTTGTTAATTGCGAGCGCCTCTACAATTTCCCTAGTCATCTGATCTGCATGTTTCGCTATCACTTTCGTTCTATTAAAATTCTGCTTGCAACCACAGCACATGCAGTGTGCGGCAAGATGACCGCTCGTCGCTAGCTTGCCGACATTACGGCAATGTTCTCGTAGGCGGTCGTTTAAACATCTGCCTGTTTGGCCGGTGTACTCTTTTCGGCATGACAGGCTGATGCAATACAAAACGCCTTCCGCACATGGCACGAACTGTTCACGATGTCTTTTACTGCAGACGATGCGCTCTTTGAGTGGGGTTGTTAATACGTGCACACAACCCTGAAAGTTTTACTGGGGCAGAGAACACAACGTCCACACCGACTCTTCTACCAATCTTTTTAAGATTGTGGCTTAGGCTGTGAAGATAAGGCACCACAACCATTTTGTTTCTGCGCGCCTGCGGAGCGGCATCAGGGTTTTCACGGGAGCACTTTCTTAACAAACTACCAGCCACCGCTGTGAGCAGCTGCATGGGGTAGCCGGCTGCACAGAGGCGCGAAACTTGACTATCGAAGCTGTTCTGCATGAGATGCTGACAGGTTTTCAGAAGTGCATTTCTAAAGCACAGATTGATAATACCCCGCTTTACTAGTTTAGAATGTGCTGACGCGTAAGGAAGGAGGGGCTTTTGTCCTCGGGGCTGAGGTCCAAGAACCTAATGCGACCATTGACAGGCTGTTCACATGTTATCCTTAACGGTTTGAGGCATTCGCTAAATATTGAGCAAATGGTTGATGTGGCAGCCGCCGCGCTATCACTGTCACTATGTAAAAGCACCAAATAGTCGTCAACATAGTGGAAGATCTTAACAACCGATGTTGCTTCCAAGCGAGCACGCAGAATCATGTCTTCGCAGAATCCTGTTAGGTTCTTGGACCTAACCCTCCATTTTCTTTGTAGTCATACGTGTTGGTGCTATCAGCCCCGAGGACAAAAGCCCCTCCTTCTTTACGCGTCAGCACATTCTAAACTAGTAAAGCGGGGTATTATCAATCTGTGCTTTAGAAATGCACTTCTGAAAACTAGGCTTGTGCGAATATTCGAGCACTTAGAATATTCGAACGAATAATACACTATTCAAATTCGCTTCGATTCGAATTTAAATTATTGAAAATTTCGAAGTACTTCGAAAGGAAAGGTGCATATTAATCCGCTTGTAACCCCCCTGTAAAGGTGGTTTCACTGCAGTGCAGGGGTGCTATACCGTGAATACACCTTTCTAAAAAAAAAATCCGCACTGTCCGCATGTGATCTCCTGTAAAGGTGGTTTCACTGCAGTGGAGGGGTGCTATACCGTGAATACACCTTTCCAGGGAAAATCCGCACTACCGCGAAGCCCCACTTCATGGTTAAATGAACATATTACCCTCACATCGATTCATCATTTTTTAAGCTTAAAAACTTGTTGTACCAGCTTATATGCTCCAAGTGTAGTAAATTTTAAAACGTTACATACTTTAAAGGTTATCACTTGCATTCTACCGAAAGCCAAATCCTGCTACTATTCAAAGTTGCTTCCACTTCCTTTGAACCAAAAAGAATGACATTTGCACATGCCTTGTTACAATTAAAGAAAAAAACACTGTGCAGGTTGGTTGGGTCATGACAAATATGCTCGTTTTTCTTTATAATGTGTGACATATACTATTCGAATTCGATTCGAACCTAAAATTTACTATTCGCACAAGCCTACTGAAAACCTGTCAATATCTCATGCAGAACAGCTTCGATAGTCAAGTTCCACGCCTCTGCGCAGCCGGCTACCCCATGCAGCTGCTATATTATGTTAGGTATATAATTAGGTATATTATGTTTCCATGCGAAATAAACCTCAATTGTTAGTAGCGCTGTGTCCTCGTGCCCTTCCTGCGTCCTCGTGTTTTCGTGCGCTAAATCCTCGATATGCTGTACCAACTAGCCCACCACTCGGTTTTACTGGTCTCTCTCTATTTATGGGCCTGGCCATGCCGCAGCATGCCTGCTTACTAAGGAAGCTCATGTTTACTACCATTCTGTATTGCTCGTAAAGCTCCTACTTCATCTAACATTCCAATTTGTTGCTATTGCATTTGCCCTTGTGGTGACATATATTTTTTCCGTGTAGCTAGTGTAACCTAAAGCCTCTACTCCGGCCATTCTCCAAGGTCAGTGGATCTCAATGAAACTCACTGGGTACGTTCCCCTGCACACTTTGTCATCTATGCCAAACAATAGGCTTGAAAAATGCGAGAATGTTTTACAGATGAACGTTACCCCACACTTGGCTCCCCACATGATTGGCCACAGTGTGTGCAGAGTGTATGCTTGCGCGTGCAAACGTGCTGGGAGTGAATAGCAGACAACAGCGACGGCAGCCAGCAGTGTTGAGGAGTGCAATTTTTGTGTTCAATTCTAAATGTTGCTGCTGCTAGATTTTACATTCTGTGTGTACATTGAAGTGGCTGGTAGCAAGTGATTAATGAGAACTAACAGACACTAATGCCAAGAGTAGGGGGTGTTATTTGTAGTAATTAGGATATACAGTGGAACTTCGATTATACGACTTTCAGGGGACCGCGCAAAAATCGCCGTATAATCCGGGCGTCGTATAATCGAAAAACCGAGAATATATTCAGTGACGGTCATTGTTGCCCCTCAACAGCGGGCACATAATGCCTAAGAAAGTCCGCGGCACAAACCTACGCTGCTCCGAAGAACGTAGATTAAATTAATTGAAAAAATGACAACCACGCATTTTATCGGAGGTGTGAACAAACCTTTATTTCTCACCTTTTAAACAAATCTGTGATTTTCTTCTGAGAGTTTGCCCAGCCACGACGCATCAGCTTTCTTTCGATAGCTGCAACACCTGGCAGCAAGTCGCCGATCTCGTCGCGTGCGCAAGCAAACCGCCGAATGTGGTTGACGTAGCACAACACGTCCGCGTAAGTCAGAACGGACGCGCTAGCCTCTGCAGCGTCGTCCATCTCTTCCTCGTCGGAAGTTCCCGCAGTGTCGGGACGCACAGTTTCGATAATGTCATCCAGCGACACTTCACTGCACACTGCAACGTCGTCGTCGGCACCAACATAGTCTGCGAAAGATCCAGGCAGCTCCAGGCTGCTGAACTCTGGTTCGTCGTCAACGGGCACTGCAGCTTCACTGGTAGAACAAGCACCACTTCTATTAAAGCCGCAGTGCCTGAAGGAGTTGGTGATGGTTTCTGGCGTGACTGCGTCCCATGCACTAGCAATGTAGTGCATTGCATCAAGCACAGAAAGCTTCTTATCCAGCTGCTTGCGTTCCATACCAGAAACTTCCGATATTTCTGTTTCATGCACTTGATGACGCCAGCGTCAAGTGGCTGCAGCTGGCTAGTGCAATTGGGGGGCAGAAATGCGACTTTCACATTTCTCAAATGCGACATATCTGATGGATGGCATGGCGCATTGTCAAGCAGAAGAATAATCTTTCTGTTCTTAGCCCCCATTTTGCAGTCCAGCTGCCGCAGATATGTAGAAAACATAGCAGCCGTCATCCAGGCTTTCCGGTTGAACGTGTACTGGCACAGCAGCCTTTTCAAATTCTTGAAGCATCGCGGCTTCTCAAACTTGCCGATCACGAGGGCAGGAAGCTTTTCAGAACCGTCTTCATTAGCGCAAAGCAATACGGTAAGACGCTCTTTGCTTCGCTTACCCCCGTGACAGCTCTCTCCTTTGAATGCCAATGTCTGTTCTGGCTGCATATTATAAAATAATCCAGTTTCGTCCGCGTTGAACACGTCGGACGGCTTGTATTCCCGTATCGATTCCGGCAACAATGCAGTCCACTTTTCTACAGTGTCGGAGCTGACTGACGCGCTCTCTCCACAGCAGCGGCTGTACACAACTCCACTGCGTTTTTTAAAGCGATCCAACCAGCCATTGGAGGCTTTAAAGTCGTCAATGCCGCAGCGCAATGCAACTGTCTCAGCCTTCTCCTTCAAAATTGCGCCATCCACGGCAATTCCTGAACTGCAGGCCTGACGCAACCACTCAACGAGGGCCTTCTCCATGGCAGCATATTTGCCATCTTTCGCGGCCTTCCTGTTCAGGCCGAACTATGCCGCATTTAGTAGGATGCTGTCCTTCTTCGCGAGGATCGTTTTCAGCGACGACTCGGGAATGTTCAGGTCGCGGGCAATGCTGGCCTTTGTTGCTCCGTTCCGCTTCTCCGCCTCCTCGATTATGCGAAGCTTTTCTCCGAGCGTCAGCGGTTTTCGGTTCCGCGACATTGCGAGACGCAGCACTCGCAACCAAGAATTCGAAAGCTTCCTCGCACACCAATGTCCGAACACAGAAAATTTTGCACGTGGACACAGCAGCTGCGGCGCAGCACAACCAACCGATGAGGCAAACACGTGAAGGAATGGCTGAATGGCAGCACGGCAGTAGGCCTATTCGATTTGCAAGCTTCGACCAATCGCGAGCGGCTAAAACGCCCCAGCCCTCTGGTAGCTAGTGTGATGAGTAAAGGAGGGGCACGAGGTGCGTGCCGAACGTGGAAGCGCGGCAACGGTGCGCGAGAAGCAAAGTCACCCGATGGCACGCGCACCAGCCACGTCGACGCAGAGGATTGGCCAGATAGCGGCTCGTGGCATGCGACCCGAGCCGTGATGATGAACGACGAAGGATGATCGGGGCACTGTGCTGTGGGGCGCCGGACGGAGAAGATCGAGGAAGGAGCAAGCGTCGCACCCGTGGCGAAAGCGGCTGGTACTCGGTTCTGGAGGTGGCGGAACGCAAGGCCCGGGGAGTGGCCGTCGACCTTGGAAGGCTCGAAGCGAGGCTGCCCGGACCATCGCCCCTCAATACGGCAGTTCCGGGATCGCCAGCAGCCCTGCTCTTCTCGGCAGGACGGTTGCAGACCACAGTGCAGTCAACGAGACGCCCGTCACCCGTGGAGTCCTGAAGCAAGGGACCCAGGCCCAGTTAGGCCTAACCTCGACGGACCGAGGACGGAGAAGACTACTGGGGACGTTCGCGACGAGAGCAAGCAGCGGGCTGGACGAAGGCAACCGACGATGAACTCGGAGGCCTACTGAGGATGTCGACGACGGTCTCGACGAGAGATTGACGCAACGGGAACTTCGAGTCGTCACGACGATCTGTAAGAACGTTCGATTGTCACAAGGCCCATAGTGGCCAGACTGAGTTGGAGACTTATCTAAGCCTAGCTAAAACGCTTGGTTTAGTTAATTTCGGTTCTGGGCATGAACTGACATGTCGCAAGAATGTAAATAGGTTTTTTTGTTATATTGTTCAGTGTTCTTAACGCTCTTTTCTGTATGTTACCTTTTTGCTCAGGATAAACTTTGTTGTTTTTTGCCCGTCCTACCACGGTCTCCTGAGCACGTCTCACTCTCCCCCAATCCGTTTTTGCAAGCACTCCCGAGACAACACGTGACAGCTAGACAGCGGCGAGTTCCGGTTCCCGCGGCTGTCGCAAACGTTGGCTCAACCAGCGCCTCCTGTATTTTTTCTGTGCCTGCCGCGTGAGCGCCGCGGCGACCGCCGAGCCCTCTCCCATTACTCTCTCGATTTCGCCCCTAGACGCCGCTTGGCGGCGCTGCGTTATTACCCTCTTGCAGACGACGCTCTCCGCCGCTCGCGCTCCGGCCTTTGGCGCTTTTTCTGTCATCTGCTAAAAAGAAGCGCGAACATTGTTCGGAGTTGTTGCCATCAAATTAAAAGAAGTAGTATTCATGTGTAAATAAGAATAAAGGTGAAATAAATTGTCAGTATGACTCTTACCGGAGTGATAATTCGCGTGGCAGTTACCTTGCAGACGACAAGTTTAACTCGTCGTTTGGTCGCAGAGGCAGTTGTAGGCCTGTCTGTTTGCTTCAGTGGGGATGTCCTCCTGCCTTTTCATCGGTCACTATGCGCTGCTGTTGCGTTCCGTTCTGCACTTCTAGCCAGCGAAAGAAAGAAGCAGGAGTGTCCTTTCACGAGATACGAGTGAACACTGAGCTACGTGAACGATGGCTACGAGTTATTGCAAGAAAGAACTGGGTGCCGAATTCCACCTCAAATTACTCGGCCGTGTGCAGCCTACATTTTGTGGAAGCTGACTTTCGTGAAAATACTAAGAGGCGTATGCTAAAGCCTGATGCGGTGCCTAGTGTGTTTCCTCATTATCCATCGTACATGAAGAAGGAGCCACCTAAGGAGAGAAGCTGCAGCGGCATACAGAAGAGAAAGCGTGATTCTTCGACGGACACGTTGGCAAGTCTGCCAAGTCAAAAAATCGATTCGCGCCCTGCATCGGCGCCAGAAGTTCGCGCGGACACGCCTAAAGAAGTCGCTGAGCCCAGTGGCTGGCAACAACCAGAAAGTGTTTCTTCAAGCGACATCCAAGACTTGCCTTTTGTGACAGCGGCTAGTGACTACTGTCAGTCCGCAAACATCCTTGAGCCACCAGATGCGCAGCCAGCGGAAGAGGGTGCAGGCGCGCGTGCCTTGAGGTCAGTTGGTGTTCAAGCCGACAGTAGGAGTACCGCATCAGCCTTTTTGGAGCGAAAAAAATGGCGCGAGAAGGAAAGAGCATGGAAGCAACGAAATGAAAGACTGCAGGCAACAGTCGATGCCTACAAGAAGGGGCTGCAGCAATTGAAGGAAGAGTGCAACGTGAGCAAATTTCTTCAAGTGGCCAGGGACTCAGATCAGGGCAGCACTAAAGCCAGAGTCGTTATGGATCAAGTGCTAAATTACAAGGCGAAAAAACCGAAGTGGTGTGAAACCAGTATACGACAGTGTATAATTTTGCGGAACCTCTCAACAAAGTCGTGTGAATATATAAGGACAGAGCTCCACGCGCTCCCGTGCAGAACTACGCTTCAAAAGTACCTAGGAACTACTGTCGGAGAAATAGGTTTCAGTGAACTAGTGAAGCAAAGGCTCAACGCTGAAATGGAGTGCCTCAGAGCGGAGCAGGCCAAAATGTGCAGCCTCGTCGTAGATGAAATGAGGATCAAGCAAAGGCTTGAATACAACAAACAAAGAGATGTTTTCCTGGGCGATGTAGACATGGGTGCTCTGAACAAAGTTTTGTCCGACTCGGAAAGGAGCGAACTAGCGAACTCGCTTTTGTGCTTCTTGATCTGTGGCCTTCATGCTAGGTTCCGGATCCCAGTGGGATACTTCTTTACCAGAGCATGCACTGTTGAACTACTTGCGGAAACCACCAAGCACGTCATCAGAAAAACTGAACAATTGGGATTTGAGATAGTTCGAGTTGTGACTGACAACCATAAAATAAACGTTGCTGCAATGGAGATATTATCAGGTGGGCAGCCGAAAACCCAAGTACCTCATCCTGCCGACCCAAGCCGCAGTTTGTTTCTGGCATTCGATCAAAGTCACATCCTAAAAAACATCCGATCGCAATTTCTGGCATGAGAATTGGGAAGAAATGGCGAAATTTCGTCAAGCTACATAAAGGACCTCTACAAGATGCAGCGGGGCTCGATTCTCAAGCCGGTCCGTTTCCTTACGAGGAAACACCTCTATCCGTCGAACATCGAAAAAATGGGAGTGAAGCCTGCCGTCCACTTGTTTTCAGCAGCCGTGACAGCGGCTTTGTCCTTCATGAAAGATGATGCAGGGCACACGTGCGACGCAAAGTTCACCAGTGTCGGCCCAACTGTTGAGTTCATGAATAACGTGAGCAGATGGTTTACTCTCATGGACGTCAGCAATTGCCAGCAGCATATTCACCAGAACTACCCGGACACCAGGGAGTTTGCTGATCCTGAGGACTCCAGACTTCATTGGCTAGAACTTGTTTTTTTAGAATACGTTGAACAGCTGAAGGCGGCAAGTGCACCAATGAACTTCCTGACCAAAGAAACTCACCATGCACTAGTATTCACCACTGTTGCCAACGTCCAGTGTATCCGTTTTTTATTAGATAGAGGGTTCAAATTTGTATTGACTAGAAAATTTTCAAGCGACCCCATCGAATCCCTGTTTGGGACCCTTCGACGCAGCGCTGGCTGCAGTGATATGCTAGATGTGAGAAGCGCTCTTTCGGGCTTGAGAAGATGCTGAAGACGGGCATCGTTGCGGCTTCGCACACATGCAACGTGCGAAGCTCAGCTTCTTTCGTTTCCTCGGAGAGAATTATTAGGAGCGGCGAGACAAGCAGCACGCCGTCAACAAGCACGTCCGCAGCAGTGAACTCGGCGCAGCACCTACTGCATGAACTCTGCACTTCCTCGAAGCCGTTTCTGCCTACGCCAGATGTAGCAGCAGTTTCACTCGTCGCAGGATACATATCCCGCGTTGTGGGCGAGAAAACTGACTGCGAGC
Organism: Rhipicephalus sanguineus; assembly: GCF_013339695.2. NCBI lineage: Eukaryota > Metazoa > Arthropoda > Arachnida > Ixodida > Ixodidae > Rhipicephalus > Rhipicephalus sanguineus. The sequence continues at coordinate 21,036,885 of NC_051186.1, read as the reverse complement.
GCTGCGTGTCGCTCGTCTTAAAGGCAAAAGGGAGCAGCACTAGTGCTACGGACGGCTTGATTTCTCACCAGGACAGAGGTGGCTTGTGCTACCCCACGCCGGAGCTCGTGCGTGTTCTGCATGCCCTGAAAAGATTTGTGGACGTGATGCTTTTGGACCGCGCATCTCTCCATAAGCCTCTGGAGACGTGCGTCATGAAGAGTGTGGATGTAATTGTTCGTTTGCCAGTACTGCTGCGTGACCGTTGCGACCAAAGCCAAAGGCGCAAATTAATAGAACTTGTATGCAGAAAGTTTATGAAGCTGCTGTTCACAAACCATGCTGTCGACTTCACCGACAAAAAATCTGTGGCTAAGCTTTATCAAAAGAAGCTGTTGTCGCGGAAGTTTTTGAAGCTTTGAAGCTTGCCCGACACGCGCACCTTCAATGTTGGACTGACACAAATAAGCGGTTTCAGTTCATCCGGTTGTTTTTTTACTTGTTCTGACATGTTTTTCTTTACATTTGTCTTTTCTTTTGTATATATAAAATTGCTATGTCTCATTTTATTACTTCAACCTGTGAATTTCATTTATATTTTGATCGGGATTGATCTCGTTGTTATAGCAGAGCAATTCCTTCGAGCGCTTACATTCAAAGTATAAGACACCTTTAGGGCACTCTTTTTCGTAATACGATATCATAAACAAATAGGTGAATTCGGAAGAACAGAATACGACTGAAAGAAATCGCATAAAATTAGAAAATGCGAGTGGCTGCGCACCATTCAACCATAGCAATCAAGCAAAGAGAGACCTCGTGAGAGGGTAATAACCTGACGCCACCACGCGGTCACTCGAAGAAACAGACCGCCAATCATGGAGCAGTGGGAACTGGCGTGACGCAACAGGCACAGAAAAAATAAAGGAGGCGCTGGCTCAACAATTGCCGTTCAACACGTCCGGTATAACGACACGAAATCTAGTGAAAGTTATCGCATACTAGAAAGCGAGCTCGAAATTATCTGCCATGTTATCTGCTCACAACGGTCACTACAAAACCACCCAGAAGAAGAGAGAGAAAAAAAAAAAGGCGACAACGGAAGTGCGCAGTGCAATGCGACAAAACGAATGCGCTCCGGCTGGCTCCGGCCAACGTTGGCTCTGGCTAGCTATGGCCGACCACGTGTCGAAAAATTGAAGAGGCCCTGTGGTGGCAGCGCGGATACGAACTCGGTTCCTCGGTTTCCCGACTTTTTTCGCCCGGCCGCAGTGTGTTTGCGTGCCAGCCCACGTCATCATAGGTCTTTTTTTTTTCTCGGACAGTCCAGCGAAGCGTCGTACGAGGCGGGGCCGGCGTAAAATTGCGTCGTACAATTGAGGTTTTAAATGCGAAGCATTTCTTAGCGAACCTCTGGCACTTTGAGCGTTTCTATCTACATATCTATCTATCTATCTATCTATCTATCTATCTAGCCGCCTACGTCTGGGTGCTCTCATAATCGCCTCCTTAACTTGGTGTAGACCAAAATTTGCATGGGAGGGTAAGAGGATTTGACGAATATGATTGCCGGGTCATGACATGAATAACCTTAAAATCCTGTCGCGTACGTCGTCAAACCCTTTCCACTAGTCACGTGTGGCACATACCCGTTTACCACGGGCCGCGGTGTACGGGTATGCGCCACAGGTGATTGACAGTTTATATCTACCTAGGAACGGCGAGAACATTGGCAACTTACATGCTAGAGCGTTAAGGAAAACCAACATCGGCAGCGTTGACTCAACGAATGGAAAGAATGAAAATTAAGATCGCAGCAGGAATCGAACCCAAGCATTCTGCGTGGCAATCAGGTATTCTACCACTGAGCCACGCCATGTCTATAAACTGGTTTGGTAAAACAGCCTACGCAGGTGTAATAGCGGTGACAGTCAATTGTGGTTGTGGTGCTGGCTATCTAATTTTACAAGAAAGCAATAAACACTACATGACACGATGGGTACTCCTACGATACAGGCGTCATATCAGATCAACGTCTGTAGTTCCAGTGTTGGCTCCGCTTTTATAGCAGTCTAATAAACTTTACGTTTGTATTCTATGATTCAGGAAAATATATTGAAGCATTGCTCGAGCCCGGAGGAATACATTAACGAAAGTTACATATGATATCCACATCACCGCACCGTAAAGTGCACTTCGTCCACCAGAACGACGCAGTGGCCTCTTTATTTCTAGCGAGGCTGGGCGATGGCCTCATGCTGACCGAGGATGATGCAAGATTGATTGACAGCCGCTTTGTAAACTAAACTACGTAGGACACATACGCTCAGGTAGTGTACGAATACGAAAAACACCATCCATTGATGTTGGTCTACGTAGCACTATCCAAGCCTACCAGCCTCGACGGCCTATACCTCACCAACATGAAGGGTGGCTTCAGGTTCCGACATGTCGCCGGCTCTGTCGACAGACAATTTTTCGATGAAATGACCGAGGCATCCACGAATTCCAACAGCTCTACTATACCACATACTTCACCACACATGGACCCCTCGTCACCACGATCACGATCGGATCCTATAATAAGTCATGACCAGCTGCTGGTGCTCACTGATCACGGTGATGACGCCCTTGTTCAAGAACTGTCAAGAACTTCTTGCACACATGCACACCGGTTCGTAAAACGTGCGTGAGTTCTCGGGATACGTATAAGCACTACATATCAGCTTAACGCTTCTGGTGTTGGTAATACCCACGTTGCCAGTGGCAGCGTTACCCAACCGTAAACAACTGGTTATATAACACATATGCGGCTCTTCAACATATATATGTGTGCGTATAAAATTTATACAAATCTTTAGCGTCATTTTGTAACGTGCCGCTCAGTAAAAAAATTACGCCACAGTCACCTACCCACCGCATGCTTCGCATAACATCGACTCCTACGGTACGTGGGATCTGCCGAATTTTTAATACATTATATCAAGGGGGGGTTTTGCCAGGACCAAGCCAATTCGTCGTAAAACGCGGATCGTCGCAGGACCGGGGGACGTATAATCGAAGTTCCACTGTAACTTTGAGGAAAGTAAAGTGAACAAAAAGATAACTTGCCACCAGCAGGGACCGCACCTGCGACCTTCGAATAACGCATCCGATGCTCTACCGCTGAGCTACGGCGGCGGTCATCCTCTCGTCCACTTTATGGGGTATATATGTGCATTTAAACCTAAGAGTGTTAGCACCGATCGCAGCCATGACGGTGAGTGTGGAACACTCTTTTTCTGCCTGTTGGCGTCACGTAGCACGTGACCTTTTTACGAGGTGGCAGCTGACCAATAATCTCTCGCATACTACCTGAAAGCATCAAGTCTGCCAGAACGAGACCCTCACTATGAACGAAGGAAAAAAGGTGACTTTTTAAGGGCTCATTTTTCTTTGTTAGACACAATATTAAAGGGACACTAAAGAGCAAAACGATTTTTCTCGCATTAGTTAAGTAGTCTACCAAGATACCAAAAATACCGCGCTTGCTGTGAGAAGACGCTTAATAAGCGAGAAAACGCGCAAAAAGAAAATACAGGTGGCGACGCCACCTTGGAATTCCCGCACCATTTGCCGTGACGTCACATATTTTTGACGGCGCCTGCTTGGGCCTACATAGTTCCTAATCGGTTAAATCGAAGTACATTGTCCTCTGAGGGGGCCAGAGACTTTACATAACGAATTTGTGGAAATTTCGTTGAGTCAGTGGTGCCAAAATACGTTAAATGCTCTTGGAAATCTTTTACGTCACGAATTACAAAGTTCGGAGCAAAATTTAAAAATGAAACTTTGAACTTGGTTTTCTCCTCTAATAATAAACCTATGGTGGTGAAATAAACTGCACAAGAGTCTTCCGAGCACACTTTATCAATCTAAACCAATTCATTGTTTCTCTTTAGTGTCCCTTTAATGAGAACTAACAGACAATAATGCCAAGGAAAGTATAGGGGGTGTTCATAATGATTTTTAAGGCGCAAAGCAGGACAAACACAAGAAAGGACACGGGACGGAGCGCCACTAACAACTGAAGTTTATTCGCAGAAATTCACATATAAATATATGTCGTCCTCAGCGCGTGCGCAGAAAGTTGTATTGCCATCAATGGGGGCGGGATAAAGCATGTTCAATGAACTTTTTCTCTGATTTGTACAATACTATAGACGTGTCGCTGACGCACATGTCACCTTTTTTATCGATAAAAAATGCTTCCATTAATTCTCTGGCAGTTTGGTCTGAGCTTTTAGTGATAACCCGCACCTCAGTAAATCGCGGTCCACAAGAGCTTAACGGGCACTGCCTGATGTGCTTAGGCAAATTGGGGCCCTGTTTATTTGGCTCTACATTTCGTTCGTGCTCCCTGATTCGCTCATTTAGGCATCTGCCGGTTTGTCCAATATAGGAGCAGCCGCACGCAAGAGGAATCTCGTACACTACCCCTTCAGCACATTTCGTGTAGGATAGCCCATGTCGAGTTCCACAGCCTCTTACATTCTGAAGGTCTTTTTCTTTTTCTTTTCCTATTTGAGAGCAAAGCCCTCCGAGCTTCCTGGGCGCAGAAAAAACGAGCGGAACACCATGTCTGCTCGCAACCTTTTTCAGGTTATGGGCCAACTTGTGCACATACGGCACGGCCACCGGTCTGACCTCTTCACGAGGGACCTCAGCAGCGGCCCTAGGAGCCCTTTTCTTCATTTTTTGCAAGAGGCTTTCAGCGACTCCGGTGACGAGCGAGCCAGGGAACCCAGCTGAAGCCAGCCTGACCAATTGGTTGTCGAAACTAGACTGCATCTTGTGAATACACGACTTTCTGACGGCGGATTCCAAACATAGCGATGCGATTCCCTGTTTAACTAACTTTGAATGACAGGAGTCATATGGCAGAAGCGCCTTCTTTGTATGAGGGGCATACCCCCAACAGACCTGATTGGCACAAAACACAATTTGCAGATCTAAGAACTGCAAGTGATTACCATTAGGCAGTTCACTCGTAAATTCCAAGCCTTTTCCATGTTGTCTGAATAGCGATAAAATCTGGTCCACAGCCTCATCGAAGTTAACGCTTCCTTCCTTGGTTAAAATGATCAAAAAATCGTCCACGTACCTAAAAACTTTAAGAACAGTGTTAGAAGGTAAAAGCTGCTGCAAGACCCGGTCAATTTGTGAAAGGAAAATATTACATAAAACAGGCGCGACACAGGATCCAATGCATATACCGGTTTTCTGCAGATAAAACTGCTCGTCAAATGCGATAAAAGTCGACTTCAGGTAAAAGTTTAAAAGGTTTAAAAAGTCATCAATGGAAAGGCCAGCAGTGTTTTGAAAGGAAACCGGGTCATTTCTTTCAATGCACTCTCGAACTGCAGCAAATAAGGCTTCATGTGGAACAGAATAAAATAAATCAACCACATCTACAGAAAAGGCCCGTCCAACATCATCGTTTGCATGGAAAAATTCACACACATCATCGGACCTTTTCGTTAAGAACGGGTCGTCTACGTTTAACATGCGCAAGTGTTTCAACAGATAAAGGCTCAGCTGGTTCTGCCATGAACCCTTCTCGGTAACGATTGCTCTAAACAGCAAACCGTTAGAAAGAGCAAGACGAAAGTAGGAAGTGATGTAGTGATTGTGGGGGATATTAACCTACCTGAGAAAGTGTCGTCGGTGCTTCAAAAAGGACCCAAGTTTGGTTTAGAACCAAAGGTTACCCCTCACGAACTGATCGCCGTTAATCGTCGTCAGAAACACTTCGTCGTCACACGACTTTCTGACGGCGTTAACCGCCGTCAGAAAGTCGTGTATTCACAAGATGCAGTCTAGTTTCGACAACCAATTGGTCAGGCTGGCTTCAGCTGGGTTCCCTGGCTCGCTCGTCACCGGAGTCGCTGAAAGCCTCTTGCAAAAAATGAAGAAAAGGGCTCCTAGGGCCGCTGCTGAGGTCCCTCGTGAAGAGGTCAGACCGGTGGCCGTGCCGTATGTGCACAAGTTGGCCCATAACCTGAAAAAGGTTGCGAGCAGACATGGTGTTCCGCTCGTTTTTTCTGCGCCCAGGAAGCTCGGAGGGCCTTTGCTCTCAAATAGGAAAAGAAAAAGAAAAAGACCTTCAGAATGTAAGAGGCTGTGGAACTCGACATGGGCTATCCTACACGAAATGTGCTGAAGGGGTAGTGTACGAGATTCCTCTTGCGTGCGGCTGCTCCTATATTGGACAAACCGGCAGATGCCTAAATGAGCGAATCAGGGAGCACGAACGAAATGTAGAGCCAAATAAACAGGGCCCCAATTTGCCTAAGCACATCAGGCAGTGCCCGTTAAGCTCTTGTGGACCGCGATTTACTGAGGTGCGGGTTATCACTAAAAGCTCAGACCAAACTGCCAGAGAATTAATGGAAGCATTTTTTATCGATAAAAAAGGTGACATGTGCGTCAGCGACACGTCTATAGTATTGTACAAATCAGAGAAAAAGTTCATTGAACATGCTTTATCCCGCCCCCATTGATGGCAATACAACTTTCTGCGCACGCGCTGAGGACGACATATATTTATATGTGAATTTCTGCGAATAAACTTCAGTTGTTAGTGGCGCTCCGTCCCGTGTCCTTTCTTGTGTTTGTCCTGCTTTGCGCCTTAAAAATCATTATGAACGTTCACCAACTTGCCCAACAAAAAGTTCTCCTAAAAAAATAGGGGGTGTTATTTGTAGTAATTAGAATATAAATGTGAAGAAAGTAAAGTGGACGAAATGATAACTTGCCGCCGGCAGGGACCGAAGTGATGTTGCACTAATGGCTGCATTTGTACTTTGGCCCAGGCCAGTTGCACACGCAGCTTGAGTGGATGTAACTGATGTTAGTGCCACTTTGGTCCTTTTTACAGCTCACTTGGTTGACTCACCCAAAGAGGCAGCTGTGGCACACATGCATGCAAGACCAGCATAGATGCATTTAGTGTAAACATGCAACTGCTGTTTATAGTGACTGAAAACCGGTTCAAAAAGTGTTGTTGTACAGTATTTAAACTGTGGTGTATCGCTGCTGTCACATTAAAGTGGGATAGGTAGAACTTGGGCAGGCAATGGACGCTCTCTATCGACTGCTTGCTCTTTGGGTTAACACACATTTTTGGTCCAAACGAGTGTGGCCATTGTGTTAGTGCACTATATATGAAAGGTCACCTTCAGATGACAAGCCCATGGAAGCATCACTTGATTCTGCTGTAATCGATGCTTGCTAGCTTTGATCGTTGCACCACTTGCCTGGGAAATTGTGGAATGGGCAACTCTCTGTGTTTTATGAACTGTTGACAATGCGGCAGTGCCACGCTCCTCGATTACAGTGGCAGCCATTCCATGGATGTGCAGTTGTGGATGTCTGCTGCTGCAGGGTGCCTACCTGTCTTCGTGCGACTACGACTTCCGCACGCCACTGCACGTGGCCTCGAGCGAGGGCAACACGGCCATGGTGCGCTACCTCCTCCAGCATGGTGCCAGTGTGCACATGCGTGATCGCGACCACCACACGCCACTCATGAGTGCCATCCTCTGCGACCAGCATGCTGTCATTGAGCTGCTGGTGCAGGCAGGCGCCCACCTCAGCTTGCCTGCTTCGCAGCTGGCCGACGAACTGTGCACGTTAGTCACCTCTCGGCACCACCACTCAATCTAAGCAAAGATTCCTTCGCTGCATGCGTCCCACTGGGGTGGTCATATCTGTCTTTTGCATGATAAAGCAGATCTCTTACAAAGAAAGGCTGTTCTTGTAGCATAATGCTGTGAGGACAGAAAACACCATTGGGTTACTAAAGGCACTTTTACACTAGAACGACACGACACCAGTTTCGGTCTGCCGATTGTCATCGGGAGTGTCTTTTGTCGAATCGTTGTCCAATTTACACTGCAATGAACAGCAACAGTCGGCCGATCGTCTGTGAAAGGCGTCGTCTGCGTCTTGTCGTGCTCCCAGCCTCTCGTCGGCCAATTCTCTTGTTGCACAGAAGCGGCACCGACTAAACTTGCGCGAAAAAATTGAAAACAGGGGACCACCTGCTCCTCATTTCAGCTGTCCTCCCTCGTCTACCATTGTCCCTCTTGGCATAATTGGTGCCATACCCGTCACCCCCCCTGCTGCGTCGCGGAGCGGGGTGCGGATAAGAAAGTGGGAGCGAAGAAAAGGCGTCGGAGGGGTGCGCAAGATGCCTATTGTCCAATGCCCGAGGATCTCCTCCTCAAGGGGGGCCTCTATTATCTCCCCCGGGATCTCCCCTTCGAGGGACGTTTGGTTTGGGCAAGGCGTATTTTCGCTCGGCCACCAATCTCCCAAAGACTTTTCGAAGACATGTCCGCCGATGCGTTTTGCTGGTGTTTTTGGTCTGCCATCATGTTACACTGCAACGACATGCTGTCTTTCGAAGTGTTGGCGTCGGCCTAGTGTGACCACATGGTCTGGCGACATCGGCCGACTGTCTGCGTCGGTGTCGTGTCGTTCTAGTGTAAACACGCCGTAGTTTGACAGTCTGATCGTGACTTTGTTTGTTGAGTTGTGAATACACCCTTAGACAGCCCAAAAGATAATGCTTCTTGCCTAACACCTCTTACCGAGTGTGGTTAATGCTGAGCAGTTCTAAAGTCTCATGTTTGTTGCCATTCTAGAGCGGCCAGGAATGGCAATGTGAAGCGGCTAGAGTCCTACAAGCTTGCTGGAGCCAGCTTCTATGAAAGTGATGTGACGGGACGAACATGCCTTCATGCTGTAAGTGTACAGAAAAAAGAAAGGCAGTGTTGTTCATCATGTTTTGTGTGCTTATGCTCGTGATAATCTTTTCCTGCAACATGCTGACTTTGGATTTAAAAATTCTTTCTTTAATGCGTGTTCTGTGATCAAACGAGAAAGGAGCCCTCGAAGATAATAGAAAACTATGTTTTGTATGTGTGTCATAGGTAGTGCAGCAACTGACTTGCAGCAGAAGCTCCTACACATTGTTTGTAGCACGGAGCCACAGGGAAATCCATATGGATTCTTCGGAAGGAAAGCTGGTCTGGGGATTGAACTCAGGACCACCGCCTTTTCGGTGCAGTCACCCTACCAGTTGAGCTAACCAGGGAGCTAGCAATTGGCAGTGCAAGGGCAAATTAACATTGTTTATATCCAGCTACCACATACAACTAACTGTAGTCGGATACTACTAAAGAAGTCTGGAGAGGCCAGACGACCGATGCACGGCACCCTCCGCAACTAAAGAAATAGTCCCACTCATGCACGTGCCGATGTTCTCCGAAGGCAGAGCCACCGGCCGTCTGGCTCATGACGTCAGTGCACGCCTATTGGGGCAGGCTTGTGTGCCTTTGAGGAGGAAATTCTCAAGTTGTATCCAACTATAGGTGTGTTGAATGTAACCAAGGCTTCATTTGCAAGTTGGAGCTCTTCATTTAGAACGACAGAATTGTGCAGAACCACCCCTTGAAACTTGAGAAAAAACTAAGCTTGTGTGAATATTCTAGCACTTCGAATATTCGAAATGAATGAATAGGTGTAGATTAGTGTGCACGTAACCCCTCTGTAAAGGTGGTTTCATTGCAGTGGAGGGATGCTATACTGTGAATACACCTTTACAGGAAAAATCCGCACTGCCGCGAGGTCCAACATCAAGGTTAATTGAACATATTACCCTCACATCGATTCATTGTTTTTTAAGGTTAAAAGCTTGTTGTACTGGCTTATATGTTCTAAGTATAGTCAATTTTAAAACTTAACATATTTTACAGGTTATCACTTGCATTCTACCGAAAGTGAAATCCTGAATTCAAAGTTCCTTCCACTTCCTTAGAACCAAAAAAAATGACATTTGCACATGCCTTGTTTCAATAAAAAAAAAAAAAAGACATTGTGCAGGTTAGTTCACTATTCGCTTCGGATTCACTTCGAACCTAAAATTGACTATTCGCACAAGCCTAGAAAAAACACATTGGGTACATGGAGTTCACAAGTGGAGCACAATGTTGACCTCTAAACAGCCTGTTTTCTAACAGATCTATACTTGGACAGCCTCGGGCAGATTCCTATAGAAAGATGCTGTTGTCTGATTGTGGGCAAGCTACAGCTGTGTATCTTAACTGTAAATGGCCCATGTACTGTGTGATGTCATTGCACCTTAAAGTGGTCCAAGTTATCCACACCCCACCAGCATTTCTGATAGTCATTTTGGAACTCTCCCATAAGCCAAGCCATAATATTATGAGCATTAACAGTATGTGTCACCAAAAAAAAAAACTGATGCAGTTTACTAGGAAGGCTGTATTAGCAAAATATTTGTAGATTGAATTTTGGAAGAATTACACACTTTTGAGAGAAACCGGCCGTTGTCTGCTCAGCCATGCCTGCCCGACATGAATGAAATGCCTTTGTAATGACGGACATTGAGTGGGAAACATTGCACTAGGTCATATTATTGGGCAAGCCCTTAACTCATTTGAAAGCGATCTTCTTCAGTCATAGAAAAGGTGGACCCCTTTGCATTTGCACTGGGCTGTGTGCCCAGGTTTTGTAAAATGCAGTTTAATTTCTTAAAAAGAGCATCGCATGTAAACAGCAGACATTGCAAGATCGTGACCAACAACATCCCTAAAGTAGAAAACTGCAACCGTTCTATACTGGCAGTACTACAATGAAACCTTGGTGAAAAGAATCTCACGGGACCACCAAAAATATTGGTATCATCCGAAATTCATATCATCAGAAAGCATGGAAAATTATCATGCGACAAAAGAAAGCTACCATACATTTTAATTTATTGTTTTTCAGGGCCGCAGCAACATCAGGAAAAACCCTGAATGATTGTCAGTTAAGTTTTTAGATGTCGACAATCATACCAGCACTCATAAATATACGGCCCGTACGCACGTATTTAATTAATGAACCAGGTGCGCTGTGACCCACAACAGCAGTAGCCCCTTCCACATTTTAGTATGCAGTGATTCCACTCCTGCGCCAACTGCGCCAAAGTGCGCCAAATTGTATTTACTGTGCCATCCTGATAATATCGACGAAAATTGCGCCAAACTGCGCCAAAGTCTCGGTTTTGGGGGCATCTATCACCGGCAGTCGCACGGCCGGCGCGTCAGAACATGTGCAGCTTGATCTTGGGGCTGCCAAAGTCACAACCAGGGACCAAGAATTATTCCGCTGAATAAATAGCGCTCGCGCGTGCGTCCCGAATAAGCCACGATGCCATGCACGGTGCCGACGCAGCTTCTGTTCTGCAAGTCGGCTCGACAGCAAAACGCGCTCTCCGCAGAGGCTTGTGACGTCTAGGCCTCTCGGTAGCGAGAAAGTGCGACGGCCATTCATTGGCGGACGTCGTCTGTTCCAGAAACGCTGCTGATAGCTCGTTTCAAGCGTCGCACGGCACGTAAGGAAAGCAATGTTCAGTAATAACTACTACATGTGTGCTGCTAAAATGTCTGTCACTTCTGTTTCCGGACATCGCGGAATGAAATCTGGGATCGCTAGCAGTATATATATGGAACAATATCGAATTTTCCTTGCTTCGCGTTTATGGAAGAGCACGCGAACGGTGGAAACGCGTTCACACTTTTCCTCAGATATACTTTATCCATGGATCTTAATCCAGAAGAGCTTTTTCGTAATTGCTTATACCAGCACGTCCGAGTTTAATCACTCTGCGGTAAATACCCCCTAAATGGCCCTGCCCTTTCGAGCTCACGTGCTAGGGTTCCAATTCGAATTTTTTGCTTGCTTTTTAAAAATGTCATCTCATTAAGAAAAGCATATATCCTGGTCGGAGCAGCCGCAAATACGCAGCTGTCAGTAGCGGGCCCATCGCTGACGGCCCACAGTGAAGCGGCTACCCCATGTTACACGTCCGCCCCTCGCTTTCGGGGGTCAATAGCTGACGGGTAAAAAACTCGGTTTCGCTTAAGGGCGAAGCAATGAATGCGATACCAACAAATTGTATTGTTAAACGAAGTAAGGCTAGCAGCTGACTCTTTTGGATCCGATCTCGCGTAACTCAACAAAACACCGGTTTAAGGGAATATGGCCACTCCAGGAACCCAAGCGTTTTCTTGCTCTGAGTTCTTGCTCTGAAACACGAAGTAAGCGTTGAGAGCACAGCAAATTTACGAGCCGTCTCCTGATGCCTCGAGATGGCACGCGCGCAAGCGACTGCGCCCTTCAAACGATGCGGTACCCTCCCCCGCTCCCCTGGCGTCCTTTCCTGCTCCTTACGAAAGACGGGCGGGTCGTTTCCTCTCTGTTTGATGAGCAATCGACGGCAGGCCCGCACGCGGGAAGATGTTATCTCATGCGCTGTCCGTGCGACGGAGACAGACGGCCGGCTAGTTTAATCTCCGCTTCAGCCGCGTTCGTCGCCAGCGCTCACGAGCTTTTACCGGCGGCTAGAATGCGCGTCGTGATGTTATTAATTTGGTCTTTATACAGAAAATTACGGCAATGGCGACGGCAAAAATCCGCGGAGAGTGTCCATATAATTGTTATCACAATAAACATTTGAAAAAAGTTAAGGAGCCATTTCACTCTGTGAAGTGGATGATAAACGAAGCTGTTTCGCGCATGGCAAGGAGGTGACATGGTGGAGGACAGTTTGGTATGTAAGGCCAGGTTGTTAACGTTCAATACGCAATATTAATGCGAAACCATCAGATGCTTTATCAAACACGAAACTTGACCGTCGGCGGCGTCAATCGATTGATGCAAAAAATAATCATGTGATGGCGTCATCATCACGTCATAGATCGTCAAAACTTGTGACGTCATCATGGCGTCAAATATCGTGATGTCACATGATGACGCCATCATGACACCGTCGCTTTACACTGCTTCCGTAATCGGTGCGCCGATCATGGAGCTAGCGCAAAACCAGGTGAGGTGCAGATAGCTTGCAGAGGAGGGGGAGGATCAACCCGTCGATTGAGAAGAAAAAGAGCCTGGCTTTCGCCTTGGAGTTTTCTTAGGGGGAATGCATTAGGGACAGTGGGGCTCTTTGGCATTGAGGCACTGCTGTACATCACGGCGTTTGTCTACAATGTCTGCCGATAACCACATAGATGTATTTAGAGTGTTATTTCATAAAGTGAAATTTTATTGATCTGGTATTCTGTTTATTTGCTAGTGTCAAAAATAATCGCCGAAGAGGTTAATTCAGAACACTCAACTGCATGAGCCCTTATTTTTTCATTAGCGAGTGAAGTATGGAGTTCTCCTGAGATGATTTTTTCCATGAGATTTGCAATGAATCGAAATATTTCTAGCCTTCATAAGAGCCCCATAGTAATATTCCAGTGCTTGAATGTTGTTGCAATATGCTTCTGTAGTGCACTCCAGGATGTAAAATTCGCTGCTCCAGAGTGCTCCCAGATGCAAAATTATCTGCTCCAAACTGCTCCAAGATGAAAATTTTGCTGCTCCAAAACGGAAATTTTGCTGCTCCAAAAATTGCTCCAAATCAGAAGTCCTCGGTAGCATCACTGAGTATGAATTTTTGCATGACACCGGAGTACTGCAGCGAAAGTAAGGAAAGAAGCGCTTTGACGTCATGGATCAAGGACACAAAGTTACAGGATCACGGTCCTGTGTTATGATTTTGTTATCGCAGAGGTGTCGGGGATGTTTTTTAGGAGATTTACGGCCGTGCCCACACTAGTGCAACCTCAACAGTCGCGCGTGTTGATGTTGTGAGGCCTGACTCCTTCGCCAAGACCGTCGTCGCCTTCTTTCGGTCCTCGTCCACCTTTCATAGGATGTCTGATTGCACGAAGCTGGCACGTGTAAACACAGTACGACGACAGCAGCCCACGTCGACGCGTTAGAAAAAAAAAAAGCATGGCGCTAATGTCCTCTGTAATCTAAATGCGAAGGCACACGGAGGCACATAAGAGCCTCAAAGATTCGCGTACACAATGTCGGAGGTCGTGACACGTCTCTGAAGGTTTATTGTGACCGTAAGATAAGTGTTTTTCTTACACCGTGATTCTCACGATTTGGCGGTGTGGCATGCATGCCCACGCTTGCATTCCCGTGCACGCACGTGCTTGGCGCGTCTTCCGCGACAGCAAGGGCAGCACCTCTTCGTACCTGGGCGGTAGCGTACATTCGCATCAAACGTCACTGGGTGAAAATCGGTTCGCAACAACCGTACTCCATTACATTGCAGGCCAATGGGCCTTGGCCGGGACCAATGAAAAATTCGTATCACTCGGAAATTCGTATGAGCTGTGATCGTATCACCGAGGTTTCACTGTAACCTATGGGGTGGGAACTTGCAGGATTATATAAAGAGAAGTTAAGAACCATGTAAGATGTGGTAGAATCAAAAATGTTAGGCATAACATTAAGAGACAGGAAGAGAGCAGGGTGAATTGGAGAACAAACATGTGTAGGCAACATTCTAGCTGACATTAAGAAGAAAAACCAAGCTTGCATGATTGATGCAGCGCTAAAACATGAAGACGTAAAACAGAGTGCAGAGGGCATCAGTCATGCAACTATTCCAATTAGCCAAATTTCCATTCTGGAGCGATAGCAGCAACTACCGCTGAGAGCATGCGTCGGCAGGCTGTCCACATGTCTCTTCTTATTTCCGGTGCAGGCGTCACGTAACTGGAGTTGAGGACCACCGACGGAGAGGGAGAGGAGGAAATTGACATTGGCTGAGCTTAAAGGTTAAACGCACACACAAGATCATTTTGTGGTTGTTTAGCGGGAGGGGTAGAGCTCTAAAAATGGACCTGGGCAGGCCACGTAATGCGCAGGACAGATGACCGTTGGTCACTTGGAACGACGGAGTAGATACCAAGAGATGGGAGGCGTAGCCAAGGACGGCAATCGGGAAGTTGGTGCACATAAAATGAAGCCAGCTTGCGTGAGATAGGTTAAATTGGAGGTGGTCGGGGGAGACCTTCGTCCTGCAGCAGACATAAAAAACAGGCTGAAATCGATGATGAAAATTGAAATATCATAGGTGCATATTATGACTATGTACCCTCCTCTTGAAGCACTCGTGAGGGCATTACTTTGAACGCCGTTTCAGAAACACTTTAAAACAAACAAATTCTTTGGCAGTAAATGATGGCACATGATCCAACTTTACATCTTGCTGTAATGCATTACACCCTGCTTTCTTTTTCTTTCTCTCTCAAGGCTTGTGAGGCGGGACAGGAAGCAGTTGTCAGGTTCTTGCTGGAAAACAAGATTTGGCCTGAGACAAAGGACGTCTACAGCCACTCGCCCGAAGAAATTGCTCAGCTACTTGGCCACGTGAAGCTGCTTCAACTCTTCAAGAGCATCGTGCCGACTACAAATGGGACGACTCGGGATCCTCACCAACGACCACCCGTGTAGTACAATCATATGGCACTATAGTAGCACTCAGTGTACATTGTGTACAGGGTTCATTTAGCCTAGCTACCAAAGTTTATGTTCGCACGAGGCAGTTTCGTCTTAAGGTATTGTTCAATAGTCTCTCACATTTGCATCCTTAGCACAGGGTACTTCAATATGAGATATGTAGTATTTTGGCGGTCATGCCAAGGCTTTCAGTGCTAGAGAGAATTTGTGGCTGTTAGCTCTGTTAAATGTTTGTTGGAATATTTTATCTCTACTTGGACTTGCTTGATTAGCTGGCAGCATCGAAATGACTGCTGCTTCGATACACGTGCCTCAGTGTGGCATATTGTAGTATGCAAGTATTAGCATGCGTTATCTCGATCTCATGCATATTATCCATTGCAGCCTTTAGCAATGAATATTCATGTAGAATTACCTCAATGCCCGTCCAACATGTTTTTGCTTTGGACGAGATGATATTCCTGTTGTGCGAGGTGCAAAGAGTGGGTGTGGACATTGTGAATGTCTTTTGTGTGAAATAAGTGCTGCTGCTGGTTTTCGCAGCTTTGCAATGGTGCGTTTACGTCCTGCACTTGTGTAATCTCTCTTGTTGCAGCTACATGATGAGGAATCCTTAATAATCCTTAATTTTCGAGTTGGCTGTTGTGTGTGTGCCTGTTTAGCACAAACAGTTCAGGTCAACCAAGAGAAAATGCAGACATGAGAATACAGATGCTTGCATGGGTGCAAATTAATGCGACTGAGAGCTCTGAGACAATAATTTTTTTTTTCTCCTGGCACCTTCTGTGCCCAATCTCACCGTATACTCTTTCGGGAAAACACGAGACTGGCTTTGCAATTGCCTTGGCAGCTCCGGTTACAGCAGCACTTGGGTCCAGATCACCACAGCCTTATGTTGAAATGATAAAAATATAGCTAACTGATTAAGCGTATTGCTTCTCCTTTTAGACTCTGCTGCAGACATCCAGCCACCACAGGAATCACATTTCAATTGGTTGTTTTTGACTGAGACTTTGCACGTAAAGCCCAGATGATGTAGATCAACACTATTACGAGGGTCACTCAAGTGAAAACTGCACGTTTACAAAACTCTATGATTCCTGCGTGCTCAATGCAAGCCTTCCTCGAGTGTGCACAACTACCTGTTCACCATGCCCACAGTGAAACTTGTTGCTGCCCAGGGCTTCCTTTAGTGATCTGAACATACACAGGATTGTCACAAATGACAGACTCTTGCTTTGGATTATCTGACATTTAATAAAACAGAACAGAACTGCAAGTTGGTATATATGCACAGTTGGACCAGCTTGAACAGGTATGCAAGATGTGACACAATGAAATGGCCCTGTAGTGGTGCTTGGCAATGTTAATGCACTTTCAGCACTGCTGAGTTAGTGTTCCCCACTTGAAAAAAACCAGACAGTTGCATTAGGCCGTCTGTGAGCCTAGAAGCTTTAAAAACCATTAATGATGACAAATCGTCAAATGTAGGATGTTGCATTCCTTGCTTACTTCAAGCCTCTGTTCAGAACTTATGCCTAGTTTGAACCAAAGGGGTCTAATTGTAATTGTAACTGACAACCACATAAAACCCAAAACAGACACAGGACTTGCACAAGATCTGTTTGGTGTTTTTATTGTGATTGCTTGTCTGTGTGGGCCATATACCCTTCAGCATGCCATGCCAACTATAGCCCCTGTTGAAGCTCTTTTTGAATGGTGGGCCAATGAGTATCTTTATGTTAAGGCCTTAAAATGCACAATCAAACGCGAAAATTGACCATCAGCATTGGTGGCGTCAACATGAACGATGAAAAAAATCATCACGTGATGACATCACTGTATGAGGTCATTCCAACATTTGCCCACATGTTACGTCGTCATGAAGTCACCATGACGTTGCATGAGGACGTCATCACACGACATTGTTGCTTCGTCAAAGGTAGGCCGATCATGGAGGCAGTGCAAAACCACGTTATGCACACAAAACGTTTGGAAGGTGTCGGGGCGGGATCAAAACATCCACTGAGAAGAAAAAGACGGCCTTCGAGTCGTCTTAGGCGATTGCATAAGGGACCCTGTGGCTTGTACAGTGTTCTGAACAATCAGGGCACAGCTGCTGCTGTGGCAAGAGTGCTGTTAGAGTACTTACCAAGCCACATGGAGCCAGCCCAGTGTCACTGCAAGGTGAGATGTGCCGAATATGGCACCATCAGTTGTATCAAATGAAGGAGATAAGTATCATCGTAAGTAGTGCAACGAGACAGGAAAACAGAAAGGAAAAGACTGAACACAAACGTAAACTGACTTTATTCAAGGCAGATACACAGGTCTATATATCAACAAGCTGCGCAGGCACATTGCACATCGACCAATGGAGATAATAAAGCAGGAATTACCAAACAAGGCACGAAAGAAATTGCATTTCGGCATTGTCCAGCGAAATCAACGTGTCGCTCTCACACTCCCCACCTGCCTTCCTGATAAAAGATGCTTGTAACGTTTCATGAGCTGTTTTTGGCTTACTTCAGCCTAGGATTTGGCCTGGCAGAAATGCGATTTCTTCTGCACCTTGTTTGATAATTTCTGCTTTATTATCTCCATTGGTCGTGATGTTGCACCTGCACAGCTTGTTGATATATATAAACCTGTGGATATGCCTTGAATAAAATCAGTTGTCGGGTTGCGCCTGTGTTCGTCTTTTCCTTTCTGTTGTTCTGTCTAGTTGAGCTATTTACGATGGCATCTATGTCCAAACACCAACTCACTCAACATTCAACTCTTTTAAAGTATCAAATGAAGCTTTATTTCTAATCAAATTTATAAAGGGAGATTGTTTTGCATCACTGAGGTGCCCGAAGCCAAGCTTGCACAGCAAACTTCCATGGCAAGCACCTCCACCAATAATTGATTTATAATGCCCTCAAGCTCAAATGACATTACAGATGAGGAGGCTATAGCTGTAATTGAAAACATCTTTTCTTTTGTTGACCATAGTTCGCTGACCACTCTAAGCTCTGCGTGTATGTTGCAAAAATAGGGATCCCTGAACACCTAGTAATTGTAAAATCCGTTACATGGAACTTGTAAAAAGTGGCAACGCAGATGTGCTTGGCTACAAGTGGCACTGACTCCCAGGTCTAAGTGCAAAGGTATACCCGATAAAGTGTACAGGAGGACGACTGCCGTCGTAGCTATATTGGTAGAGCATTGGACACGTTATTTGAAGGCTGCCTTTTCGTCCACTTTAATTTCATCACATTTATATCATAATTACTGCAAATAATGTCCCCTATACTTTCCTTGGCTTGATTGTCTGTTGGTTGTCGTGAATGTTTTGTCTAACAAAAAAAACAAGCCCTTAAATTCCCCTTCTTTTGTTAATACAGATGGGAAGTGTTTATCATTTTTTTTTTGACATGAAGTGGCTGATTCCGCATATATATGTGAAAAAACGGCTTTAATAAATTTGTAAGTCAGCGCTGCCATGTGTTCGCTTTCTGTGTCCTCTTCTTTCACGTGCGCTGTCCGATTCATAACACAGATTAGTTTGAGGTCTGGAAAGGTGTAAGGAAACGGTGTACTTATTCCACATACTATATACACAAACTGTGATGTGGATGGCGGGAATATAGGAGTGAAAGGAACAAAGGTAGCCAACTTCACAGACAAATGTATAACAAAAATATCTGCCTCTTTACATAATTCAGATAAACAAATCTGGGTGCCACTGGATGATGTCTAAAAAGCTCTCCTTCAAATCATTGAAAGAAACAGCAGCAGGATAGTTCACTGAGCTGGAATGAAAAAAAGACAGTTAAAAGAAGTATCTATACACTCAAACCTCGATATAGGGAACCCAAGCTCAAGTTTGCGGCGCGACGACAGCGCCACGCTGGCCGCGCTGCGGCTCTGTCGGAAAGCTCTGTAGTGCATGCGCGGCGTACTCGGCCCCTTTCACTGTAGCACGAGCGCACGCGTTCTTCTGTCGGGTAACTGCAGGGGGGCTGTCAGCTCGGCACGTTGAACCGAGAGGCTTGCTATGGGAAGCTGCGCATTTCCGCGATGGCAGAAGCGACCCCGCGGAAGCGCAAGCGAGGTCCGTATTGCGGTTTAGTGGCCAGCCACAACAGTGCAGACAACACCAAGGCACACAATTCAAGCGACTACAGTAATGACTGCTTTCTGTCTTCTCGCATTGTTTAAGTCCAGTTACGGTTGTAAGTGAAGCAACTTTGTGCTTTGATTCCCCGTGTTCGTGAGACCTACCCCCCAAGCAACATTTTATCCTTGGCAAAATGTCGGCCTGACGTCGCTGGCCAAGTGCACTGTCGTTGGCCCAACCTTGGCAACCAATGTAGGGCCGGTCTTGGGGATTGACGTTGGCCACATGTGGGTCTGCGTCGTCACCCGATGTAGGCCCGTCCACCGTGGCCGACGATGCCGAGTGCATGCCGCTCGCGGGTTGACCAAGGCCCGACATTACATAAGCGTGCGCTGCAGTTTTGAGTGAACAAGTGGCGCCGCCCGCGGCGCGGCGCGCTACTAAGCAGTAGAGTCACTAGAAAAACTTCAGAGTATCGCATCTGTTTTCCGCGCGCCGCCGCCGACGCGATTGGCTTACTCGCATCACGTGACCTCTCGCCGCCATATCCCTTCCAAGCGCTTTGGGTGCAGGCGCGTTGAATGCAGAGCGCGGCCGGACATTTAGCAGTACCACGGTCCCTAGAAGTACTTCGTCGCTGTTTTAAAGCGTCATGCAGATGCCAGAGAGTAGCTCACCAGTAACCGAACGTTGCTGGTGAGCTAGTCTGGGAATTTCATATATTTTTGCATTCCGTGTGAAAAACATTAACGTCAAAGAGCGTCGTTGTACGTGTTTACATAGTTGGCCGCGAAATGAATTCGCCCTCCTCGAAGAACACTCCTTTCTGTAGTGAACTACACAAAGTTTGCTGGAAAAACTCTCATGCAACAGGATACTTCACCTTTTCTGTTCGCTATGTTCAGCGATGATGAAAACTACATACTACGTACCTTTCTATTTGCTCGGCTGTTTATATCTCGATCTGTTGAACAGATTGTGCATGCATTTCGAGTTATAAGCGTGTCGCGCACGAGAGCGAAATCGAAGACTTATTAAAATAATAACTGTTTACTGTATACCTTGAAGACAATTGTCGCATGACCATTTGCCACTGCGCAAAACTGAAGCGTGGAACTCTGTTGATAAAGTTGGTACAAGGCAATGTTATTAAGCGTACTTTATTTTAAAAAATGTTGCTAATGCTGCATTGCGCCGAGCGTACCCTTACAATACTGTTTAGTGGGTGAGAAATGGTCACAGCAAAAAAAAAAAAAAAAAAAAAAAAAATCGGCTCATCCTCCCACGCATTGAGGGAATCGATTTCATGCGAGCCCCGGATCTATATACATAGTGTGTTGCAGTAGCATGCGCGTTAAAAGGTTTCGGGATGTGCTATTCCTGATTAAAATAACATAAAGCACTGCGCCGAGAAAGTTTTAACAAGAGTGCATTGCGAAAAAAAAAACGTTGAAATTAAAAGCAGTGCAGAAGCCGAACCCCAGCTGTTTACGCGCTGGCAACGCAAAAAAAAAAAGACTTTGTCGGAACACAGCAAAATATTTGCAAATGCACTGCAACGTTGGGAATATTAAGGAGACAAAAAATAGGAAATCAAACAACTGAGTAGTGACATCAATCATTTTCGATGACCTATTTTCTACCTATCTGTTAGGAAATGACAACGTATTCGCAAAATAAGATGCACCTTACCTACCGCACGCCGATTCGCCCGTGCGTTCGGCTGCTGGCGTTCCGAACCGAGACAAATACTTCACGCACAACTTCCACTTACCGTACACACACTACTTCTATTACAGATAACACCCAGCTGAACAGCAAGCATGGTGCGCAAGTAAGGTATGCGTCAGCGATCAGTCGAAGGACGCAATGCTGAATGTTCGCGATGTTCGATAATGTTCTGGAATGCGCTATGAAGTGAACCTGAGCACCGACTGCAAAGCTAGCCCAAGCAGTCCACATTCACCAAGTGTCGAAGTAAATGGCATCTCGCACGGTCATTACGCGAATGCAACTATACAGCTCCGGACCTTGCGAACACACCCGGCCGTGAAACGAAAAGAGACCGATGAAGCCACGAAGAGAGTTCGCGAGCACATGGCAACATTCGCCGCACGTTTCATTAGCTACACCGCTTACCGCGCAGTATATTCATGACTGTCGATGACTCGAAATCACTTCTGATATCCTTTTGAAGAAACACACACACACACATATTGAAGTTACGCCGACCGTAACACGGCATCGAGGCGAAAAGATCGGTCACTTCTCAACACACGCTACCAACGCGCTGGACGGTTCGGAAGGGAAATGGCCGCCGCCGCCCAATGTTGCCCGCGTGCAGCCTACCTTTGCGGTACTCTGAAATTTTCGAGTGACTCTACTAAGCAGTCGCGGCTGAGAGCAGATGGTTACGGGCGGAACCATAGCAGCTCGAAAGGACGAACCTAATTCGCGGTCAAACGGGAGTGCAACTATACTGCTGCGTGCATGGCTGTCGCAACAGCTACGGAAACACTGGCTGTAAGCTGCCAAAAATAAAATTATATAGATTTTTATGGAAGGCTCACGAGAACGAGCGATGACAGCGTCGGATGAGGGCGGTGTGGCGCGCGAGATAAACAGACGTTCTTCATTTTTTTAATGCATTCCTTGCTATTACTACGCATATTTGCTCGTCGTGGTTATAAACTCTGCCTTCTTTTAGCCCCGATGGAGGTCTTCGGCAGCTTGTGAAGCACCAAAACCGCATAGGCAGTGCCCACTTCTTGGGCAATGATGAGAGAAGCTCGAAAGTCCTGCACTCTGCCTGTATGTCCTGACACTTTTGCCTGCGTGCTATGGGAAAGGCGACAGCGTGACCCTGTGACATATCTGTATCTAGAAGGGGACGCGGGTGATGGCCAGAGCTGCAGGCGCATGATAGCTAGGTCTGCGCAGGATGTCTGCTCGCACTTGTTGACAAACACTGACAAGGCGGCGCCGTGCTTGCGCCATCCGCGGCGCCCAGCCTTGCATGTGCACCTTGCTCCTACAATGTGCAATTGGTGATATATAGACAACTAAGAAAATGTGCAGAAATAATCGAAAAGCCCGAAGGAACGAGCGAATGTAAAAAAGCGAGAGGAACGAACGAACTTCCCAAGCAACATTTTATCCTTGGCAAAATGTCGGCCTGATGTCGCTGGCCAACTGCACTGTCGTTGGCCCAACCTTGGCAACCAATGTAGGGCCGGTCTTGGGGATTGACATTGGCCTCATGTGGGCCTGCGTCGGCACCCGATGTAGGCCCGTCCACCGTGGCCGACGATGCCGAGTGCATGCCGCTCGCGGGTTGACCAAGGCCTGACATCACATAAGCGTCGATTTACCGACGGCCGTGGTCGGTTGCGGACGTTCCTCGCTACTATTGCTCTGCTTTTTTTTTTCTTATTTTTTGTGCGTGTTTTAACAAAACGCATCAATTGTTTTTCTGGTGTGTTGATGCGTGTCGTATTTAATCTGAACGGGCAGTTTATAGAGGCGTTTAACTCTATCTGAATTAATTACGGGCAGAGTGCACATGTAAGACGGAATTAAACGCCTCTAACGGTCTGCACTAACGTGTTAATACGTAACACACAATAACAGAAAGACGTGAATATAAGTTTTCTCTCTTTATATGTTTATTTTGCAATTGTATAGATGTACTAATTTTACATGCAACATTGTTCGCACGGAGCGTTTGCATCAGCCCTTGTGCAACGCAACCGTACAGTCCATGTGATCGCTGCGTGATAGCGCTGACATATATATAAAACGGACGGCATTCTTGTTGGATCGGCTCCCTTCTTTCGGCCAGTTCTCGTGCTCTTGGCCCTGAACACGTACGCAGATGCGACGTTTTACCGTCGAGATGTGAGAGGGTAAATCGCCACCCTCATCAAGATGTGAGACTTGCATTGTTCTTCTGTCGGAGAAGACTGAAAGAAAGAACAATGAATAATATTCTGAGAAAGGTAGACTATTTACTTGACCAGTTGCACAGTCATGTCGCGTCTAGAAACTCTATTCACACAACTAAACAAAATTATTTTGTCACTGCACAAATAAGAAAAACACTGCACTTACAATAAATGCGAGTGTGCTGAAATTCTGAGAAGTGCTTCAAGCTCCACAGTGCACAAACTTGATAATATGTGGAGACAGGATGGATTGAGGTTTTCCTTGTTGGCTCGTAATGTCACTGCAAAACAAATGGTACAATAAATAGATTAATGAGAACACAATCTTACCTTCAAAGCGGCCGCAGGCCAGTCACATATTGTGTAGTCGGCATTTACAGCACACTTGCGACCAAATTCAACGTGAAAAGCGATTGCGTGAAACTTTTGTAACCAAGCATACGTCTTACCAGAATTCTTTTCAGTTGACGAGACCAGCGCAGCACGCTATCCACACCAGTCCTTGTTGCAGTGTTCCTTAGAGAAAACGGCAAAATAGGTTACGGTCTTACAATAAGATGCCACAAATAAAAAACAAGAAAATCTTACATATTTGCCCGTCAACGATGTCTTGGGTCCACGGACAAATATAACCACCGTTCGCCTGAACATTTCTTATCTGCCCGCTAGAAGAGACGACCAGATTGACGCATCAAGTGCGCAAATAAAATTTGATTTTGTCGCTAGACAGAAGTCACCATACGATACACCGAGGAAATAGAATGTCACTTACGAGTTCGCGTCAAATCCTCGGCAGCGGGAGACGGCCGCGCGCCTCCAGGATCAAGGCAAACGAAATGCTTCTGAGTGCTTGCCCAATGCCCGCCTCTGCGTAGTGTTTCCTCGCTCGAAAGAGCTACGATTTCGCGGGAAGGGAACTCCCGCACGCCACGGAGCTCGCTTCCCTCCCCAGCGCGGTGACAAAGAAAAAAAAAACCGCGAGAAGTCCGAGGTTCGGCGCTCCGCTTGCACGCCCCGCCGCCCTCGGCACATTCCGTTCCTCCTTTCAGGACTTGTCATTCTTTCTAGGAGAGGGATGTGATGCATGCTGCGTGCGCTCTCTCTCCAAAGTAAGACCGCAAGACCCCATCTTACCACTTTTTTTTTTTTTTCGGGGAACGCACGTGTGTCTGGTGAGAAAAAAAAAGGCGCGCGAAAACACTCTAGGGCAGCGCTAATGCGTCCAAGAAGCGAATCGAATTTGAATTGAATCGTTTTCGTTGTTAACACAAAATATCGTTGGCACCCTAACATTAAAACAAATTAACATGAAAACCATAAACTGAGCATCAAGTACAAATATTAAAACTCTTCAGAGTGTGCGGACTATCAAATTCTGGCTCTGCAAGCGACTTTTACGCTAATTTTGTGTTTATTTGGACATAGATAATATTTTGAAATATTCGTATTAACGCATATGGGCTATTCCCGAAGACCGAATCAAGTATGACGATATTCGATTCTATATTCCAAATGTTTTCATTATATCTGATGTCCTCCCTCTGTCATGCGGCTCGATCAGATCAATCATGTATTTATATTCACGACCGTGCTAAAGCGGTGGACAGTTCGGTGGACAGTTCAAAATGATCGATATTTTAATAGAGCCTAGCGCGCTATAGTATCAGGATCACAATTAAATTTCTGCTCGGTACTCGCATTTATTCCCATTTATTGATGTTGCTCAACCAAATGCTTTGCGTCTAATGCATGCAAAGGCGGACATTTTCTTGAGCTTCGAGCAGAAACCGTAAACGCTCGGTACACTTGAAAAGCACTGATGTCGTACCACTGTACATTGAGCATATAAGTGCTTCATCATAACAGGTCATCATAAGGCTTGAAAGGTGCTCATGACAATGCGGCGGAGGATTCTCGGCGGCCCGATCGCTAAAGGTTCTGAAGTTTCTTGCGAAACAGGTGAAAAATTTCGACATTTAAATTCCGCATTCTAACCAACTCCGCAATTGTACCTTTTCTTATTCACATACTTAATGTGCACATCAGAAATATTCGGCTGGATTCGGGAAAACTGAGGCACAGCAAACATATAACTTTAGTGCTGGGGTTATTGATTGGAGCAGAACTGCAAATGCGACGTCATTCTTAGACAAATGGACGTGTAATAAGCTACAAGAACGCCAGATTTTAAGATCACTTCGCAATTCAGCTTTTCATGTAATCAGTTAGAGCTTTCGCGCCCCTGAAACACGTATCTGAAATTTTCTATTAAAGTTGTGCAGTCCGCGAGAACTCTATTTCGCACAATTCGTGTGACGAAATTAATATTTTTTTGGTCTCGCTATAAAGCAGCCAAAACCTTTCCGATGGGAGAAAGAATGATTTAATTCATTTTCAATAAAGTTTATTATTAATAGATGGTGTAATGTATATGGTCGGTTACAATCAACGTGCCATTTGCGAACTATTTGAGTCAATTCTATACCGCGGCACAATGGACCATTGTAAAGCCACATTAAACATAAATTCGCGTGCTTGCACTTTCTTATCCGTTATGTACTTCCTGGTGGCAAATATATTGATCTCCAGAGTGTTCAAATCTTGCGATTTCTCAAGGTTATAAAAATATTTTAACGATATTCTCCGATCGAATAATTCTTCACAACACCGAAGAACTCCAACTTCCATATTGATGTCAATGCATGCGCTCATCATTATGGCCATCGCATGTCTAGTCAGCATCCGATTAATAGCTTAACTTCAGTCAGTTCAGAGCAAAACTCGATGTTATCCCTTAGCCGGAAGTTTCCCATACGTCTGTGGTTGACGGTCATTGCTGTTTTCCTTGTTTGACCAAAGGCCGTCATCGCGTTTGTAGCTACACTACATGACTTATTCTTCAACATACTGCCCAAACGCGCTCGCGCTTGGTAGCTCGAAACCTAAATGTTGAACTTCAAAATAAAATTGACCAGTGTTCAACTTGTCACTCGATCAGAGACGAATACTTTTCACCACGTCGCGTTATTTTGCTCTGCTTTCGATAACAACGGCGTTAGATTGATGAGCTCTGCTGACAAATCCTCATCACTCTATGCAGCCGATGTAAGGCTGGACAAATATATAAATCAATCTAACGGTGTCGAGCAGTGCACCTGGTCCCATGTGGTGCGTCAGCAAGGGACTTGATAATTAAGTTCTCATATGTGTAGAAACGTACGGTACGCTTACGTTGCGCAGCCTCTACAGTCAGCCACACATATCGTCAACGGCACGTGAAGCGTCTACTATTAGCAATGTAATTTTATTACTTGTTTTTCGTTTTGCATGCGAGGCACCGACGACGGCAGATTACCGCGAGGCACTAGCTATGCATTTGTCTAACGCGTCTTGAAATATAAAGCTACAGCGTCCATAGAATCATAGAAATATAAAGCTACAGCGTCCAGTTTTAAGCACGTGTTGCTCCCATTGATAATTATCATTATGTGAAATAACGGAAATAGTAAACATTTTATTAACATTCCAACAGAACAGCAGTGCGCGTTGCGCGTTGCGCATTACCCGCCGCAAATGCTCCATTATGCGATTCTTTTATACGTATGAGTCAGAAGATCAGACAAATCCGCGGAATGTTTCTCATGCATTTCCATGCATCATATTCGCTTGCTTATCTTTTTGTTTAGTATTTTCAAGACGTATAAAATGATCACCATGCGATTTCTGACTGGCATTATTGCGTATCTTGAGGCAGTGCATCGTTGGGATTATTTTAACTTCTTTATAATGTAGGTTACGGTGTACCTGCTTTGTCTTTTATTAAAAACAGGGGTTCACACTTTTATTTGAAATGCTGTGCTAAAATGATGAATGTCACCAACATATGCAAGACGACCTCTGACAAAGTGATGGGATAACAGAAACTTTTCAAATAGGCATATCGAGGAATATGAGCTTATTATCTGTAAGAGATAAAGGTGTAACTACATTGCACATTAAAGAAAAAGATAAATTCGCGTTAACTTAATTCAAACTTGTTACTACCTAGACGTACACGCGTAAATTTTGACAAACGCAAGTCTTTAGTGGTGCTGTTTCGGACATGTGTCCCATTTTCTTGGCGGCTTTGCGTGCCTGCAGATGTGCGGCTTCTTCGAAAGAGGAGGCGGCTCCACCATTCTGCCCTTGCGGCGCTAGAAAACGCTGAGAAAGAAAACCGGAGAACAGCGGAAAAAAAGAAGTTTCCCTCTCCCCACCGGGACCTTCCGGGGCGCGGGCCGCAGTAGCGCATGTTATTTTGCTTCTTTTTTTAAGTGTGTTTTTCACTCCACGCTCCCTAGCTACACTGTAGAGCAGCGCGCGGTTCCTCTTGGCTCTTTCCCGCACTTTTCCACCTTCTGCGTTTTATTTTCCACAGCACGAGTCTTCAGTGGATTGCCACTGCTGTGTGTTCATTCTAACAATCTTGAAAGAATATTTCTTGTTTATATATTATTCGTGTATTGGTACTACTAAAATCTTACATTGCGGCCACGCCAATTTTGATGAGTTTTTTTCACATAGCATATATGGTATTGCCGTTTGCCTGACTTATCCGTCAGCGAAAGATGAGAACGTTTACTCATTCCATTGCGCAAATTACATAATAAAGGACTAGCTGTTAGAACAAAACATTGCGTCTCTCTATCCACAGGCTGTTTGGGTGCAGCGCTGCTCGGGCAGCACGCAAAAATTTTCATGCTTCATGTTGTCTGTATACAGACGGTGCTTCTTTTAAGTTATACAGAACGGTTTTTAATGGCCGTTTTAGTTCAGAAATGACATAAATGTATTATGTGAGCTCGGTTTAATGCAAGCGGGTGACATTACTTGCATGAAAAAGCAAAATAAATAATCGCCTATCTAAATAAAGTTCATTTATGACCTTCAAATTACACTGCCTTACCTACTGCAACTAACTGTAGCCACTGAGTTTGCAATAATTGGAATGAAATCTTACGATTTAATATTTATGCCATCAAATTTGAGGTAGAAATTCACTGTTTGCTTCGGTCACGTTTTTTTTTTTTTTTGTAAGAATCCGTTTTAAGCATCGAACAACGACAAAAGCCTAGTTTAACGCGGCCCATGTATATAAATACTGTCGCACACTTGGCGAATGATGGTCTCGAAAAAATCTAGATACGCACGCTTGGAGAAACCATGCACGAATGTAATGGCTCGCTATTATTTTTGTTATTTAGTCAATAATGTATTTGGATTGTTCGCATAAATAATCTCTATCACTTGGTGTAATCAGCTCAAGGACCACAAGTATGTTGTGTGTCACAGGTGATTTTTGTAATGTTTAAAAAATCACACTGTAGGAGTTGTTTACACTTCCTGCAGTGTATTTTATGCTGCCCTAAAATAATACACGCTGTTCGAATTCTCTGCCGGCAACCAAGGCCGGCACGACGTGTTGCCGACTTGTCGCCCCGACAAGCGTTTGGCGCGCTCGGCGTTCACTCGGCCACCAACGGTGGTGCGAATCGTGCAGCCGACCTAGTGCCGACAAGTGTTTGGCGCGCTCGGCGTTCACTTGGCCACCGACGGTGGCGCGAATCGTGCAGCAGATCTAGTGCCGACGTAGCTGGCAGCGCACCTCCGGCCGACCCTTTTCGGATGCCTGGTGGCCAGTGAAGTCGGCTGCCGGCTATTTGCCAGTGATCAGCCAAACGTCGGCAGTCGGCCAGCGTTGCTTGGGTTTTCTCTTGCTTAGCCTTAACACCAACTAACACACGCAGACTGATTAATTGCGAGAACCCCCGCTGAATAGCGAGAACGGATGCAAAAGTATAAGGAACCTCTTCGCGTATCAAAGGGGGAAAAATTCACGAGCCGAGCGAGCCAAGCGTTTTCGATGCTGCTTAATGGAGGTGCATTTTCTTCTTCACAATGCTTTTAATTTAATCTAAATAATACAAGACCTGATAAAACTTTCATAACCTGACGACAGACGCCCTTGTCGACGTTCTTCATCTGAGCAACACACTTGCAACTGACTTGGAAGGGCCCCTTCGCAGACACAGTATCCTCCCTAGCACCGTGAACATGATTACCGCCGTAAAGATCGCTGCCGCGAAGAAGCCTGCTTTTATTTTAAACAACTTTCTACGAATTCAGTTCCGCGGAATCCACACAATCGCGCGCTGCTCGTTCCGACATGCCATTGCTCTGCTCCCACACAGCGGCGTTCGCAGCATGTCGCGACGGGATCACGCGCGCGGCCGCTACTCGCGGCGCCGACTGTCCCAGCGCCGCAGCGCCACCATACCAGCTGTCGAGGCCTAGGTCGGTTGCGGACGTTTCTCGCAAGTGTTGCTCTGCTTTTTTTTTTTGCTTTTTTTTGTGCGTGTTCTAAGAAAACGCATAAATTGTTTTTCTGATGTGTTGGTGCGTGTCGTATTTAATGTGGACGGGCAGTTTATAGAGGCGTTTAACTCTATCTGAATTAATTACGGGGAGAGTGCACATGTAAGACGGAATTAAACGCGTCTAACGGTCTGCACTAATTAACGTGTTAATACGTACCATACAATAAAAGAAAGACGCGAATATAAGTTTTCTCTCTTTAGATGTTTATTTTGCAGTTGTATGGATGCACTAATTTTACATGCAACATTGTTCGCACGGAGCGTTTGCATCAGCCCTTGTGCAACGCAACCGTACAGTCCATGTGATCGCGGCATGATATATAGCGCTGACATATATATATATATATATAAGACGGACGGCATTCTTGTAGGATCGGCTCCCAATTCTTTCGGCCAGTTCTCGCGCTCTTGGCCCTGAACACGTACGCAGATACGACGTTTTACCGTCGAGATGTGAGACGGTAAATCGCCACCCTTATCGAGATGTGAGACTTGCATTGTTCTTCTGTCGGTAAAGACTGAAAGAAAGAACAATGAATAATACTGTGAGAAAGGTAGACTATTTACTTGACCAGTTGCAGAGTCATGTCGCGTCTAGAAACTATTCACACAACTAAACAAAATAATTTTGTTGCTGCACAAAGAAGAAAAACACTGCACTTACAATAAATACGAGTGTGCTGAAATTCTGAGAAGTGCTTCAAGCTCCACAGCGCACAACCTAGATAATATGTAGACAGGTTTTCATTGTTGGCTCGTAATGTCACTGGAAAACAAATGGTACTATAAATAGATTAATGAGAGACACAATCTCACCTTCAAAGCGGCCACGGGCCAGTCACATATTGTGCACTCGGCATTTACAGCACACCTGCGACCAAATTCACTGTGAAAAGCGATTGCGTGAGACTTTTGTAACCAAGCATGCGTCTTACCAGAATTCTTTTCAGTTGGCGAGACCAGCGCAGAACGCCACACCAGCCCTTGTTGCAGTGTTCCCTAGGGAAAACGACAAAATAGGTCACGGTCTTACAATAAGATGCCACAAATAAAAAACAAGAAAATCTTGCATATTTGCCCGTCAACATAGGCGTGCGCAGGGGGGGGGGGGCAAAGGGGGCGAGAAGGGGGGCGCAAAGTCAGCCCTATACATTGTAGGGGGGGCGATAGGGGGGGCGCAAAGGCAGCCGCATACATTGACATAATAGGGAGGGGGGGCGCTGCGACGAACCTTCGCCCCCCCTGAAGGGCAACCCTGCGCACGCTTATGCCCGTCAACGAAGTCTTTTGGTCCACGGACAAATATAACCGCCGTTCGCCTGAATATTTCTGATCTGCCAGCTAGAAGAGACGACCAGATTGACGCATCAATTGTGTAAATAAAAATTGATTTTGTCTCTAGACAAAACTCACCATGCGATACACCGAGGAAATAGAATGCCGCTAGCGGGAGACGGCCGCGCGCCTCCAGGATCGAGACAAACGAAATGCTTCTGAGTGCTTGCCCGTCTCTGTGTAGTGTTTCAGCACGTCCTCGCTCGAAAGAGCTACGATTTGGCGGGAAGGGAACTCACGCACGCCAAGCTTGCTTCCCTCCCCAGCGCTGTGACAAGGAGAAAAAAAAAAAAAACCGCGAGAGGTCCGGGGTCCGCGCTTGCGGCCTGAATGTCCAACGAGACTGAATGTTCAATAGTGGACGTTCAGTCTCGCTGGACATTCCGTCTCGTTGGACATTCCATCTCGGTTGGACATTCAGTCTCGTTGGACATACAGTCTCGTTGGACATTCCGTCTCGGTTGGACATTCCGTCTCGTTGGACATTCAGGCTCTGAATCTAGCGCGATTCCTTTTAGTTGGCCTTAGGTACCCTCCCGCACCACCTTCTGCGTTTTATTTTCCACAGCACGAGTCTTCAGTGGATTGCCATTGCCATGGGCGTCGGCAGTGGGGTGCAAAAGGGGCACTTGCTCCCCTCAAGCCACACCAGCACTTGCCCCCACCCAAGCTACACCAGCGTTCTCCCCATCTCCCAGCCGCGATGCAACACAGCTGGCTTGCACCCGCCAAGACGAAATCCTGCCGACGCTCATGGCCATTACTGTGTGTTAACGTTCTAACAATCTTGAAAGAATATTTCTTGTTTATATATTGTTCATGTATTGGTACTAAAATCTTACATTGCGGCCACGCCTTTTGATGAGTTTTTTTCACATAGCATGCATATATGGTATTTCCGTTTGCCTGACTTATCCGTCAGCGAAAGATATAAGAACTTTTACTCATTCCATTGCGCAAATTACATAGAAAAGGACTAGCTGTTAGGACAATACATTGCGTCTCTCTATCCACACAGACTGTTTGGTGCAGCGCTGCTCGGGCAGCACGCAAAAATTTTCATGCTTCACGATGCTTCTTTTAAGCTATACAGAATGGTTTTTAATGGCCGTTTTAGTTCAGAAATGACATAAGTGTATTATGTGAGCTCGGTTTAATGCAAGCGAGTGACATATTACTTGCATGAAAAAGCAAAATAAATAATCGCCTATCTAAATAAAGTAAATTTATGGCCTTCAAATTACACTGCCTTACCTATTGCAACTAACTGTAGCCACTGAGCTTGCAATAATTGGAATGAAATCTTACAATTTAATATTTATGCCATCAAATTTGAGGTAGAAATTCACTGTTGCTTCAGTCACGTTTATTTTTTATATCCGTTTTAAGCATCGAACAATGACAAAAGCCTTTAACGCCCATGTATATAAATAATGTCGCACACTTGGCGAATGATGGTCTCGAAAAAATCTCTTAAAACCATGCACGAATGTAATGGCTCGCTATTATTTTTGTTATTTAGTCAATAATGTATTTGGATTGTTCGCACAAATAATCTCTACTACTTGGTGTAATCAGCTCAAGGACCACAAGTATGCTGTGCGTGGTGATTTTTGTAATGTTTGAAGAATCACACTGTAGGAGTTGTTTACACTTCCTGCAGTGTATTTTATGCTGCCCTAAAATAATACACGCTGCTCGAATCCTCTGCCGGCAACCAAGGCCGGCACGACGTGTTGCCGACTTGTCGCCCCGACAAGCATTTGGCGCGCTCGGCGTTCACGCGGCCACCGATGGTGGCGCGAATCGTGCAGCCGAGTGCCGACGTAGCTGGCAGCGCACCTCCGGCCGACCCTTTTCGGATGCCTGGTGGCCAGTGAAGTCGGCTGCCGGCTATTTCCCAGTGATCAGCCAATCGTCGGCAGTCGGCCAGCGTTGCTTGGACGTCTTTGGTGTCAGAAAAATACGGCAGCCTCGGCAGGATAAGACAAGTTGCAGCACTTCCGTGAGCATGGAGTAAGGCTCAGGCTTGACAAGTGTAGTTTTCGACAAGAGCCAGTGACGTATCTCGGTCATCGGATTGACCGTGAGGGTCTGCACCCAATCGAGAAGAACGTCGAGGCGATCGCGCAAGCCCCTAACCCACAGAACGTTCAGCAGTTGCGGTCTTTTCTGGGCATGCTCACATTCTATTCGAAGTTCGTGCCGAACATGTATTCGTTACTTGCACCGTTGTACAAGCTATTAGAGAGCAACGTACACCTTGGGTCTGGGGACAGTTTCAAGAAGCAGCTTTCCGTAACGCCCGAGAAGCCGCTGTTCTGGCCCACTATGATCCCAAGAGACCCCTCAAGCTAGAATGTGACGCCTCGATCGCAAGATGGAATACATGCCTTGCACGTGACGTCAGAGACAGGTTCTTTGCGCTTGGTCCCCCAACATGGCGGCCACCGTGACTTTTTTATCTCATTAGAGTGTGTCAGTGCAGAGGAGGACACCCAGGTGTTCGGTCCACGCGCTCTTTTGTGCTCTCCCCGCTTTCTTTTGTTCGCCAGCCGCGCCAAGGGGGAACACAAAGGAACGCGGGGGTTTTGGTGTGAAAGATGCTTGGGTGCACCGGCACTAATCTGATGGCGAGCCGTCACCGTTTCTTGCTCGACGCGTTCGAACAAAAGCTCAAGGAGCGTCTCAACCCGCTGGTCCCCCAAGATGGCGTGCCGTGCTTTTCCATACCTTCGGGAATATCAACAAACCCATTAGTTTCCGATAGAACGTTGACAAGGGCGGAGAAGAATTATTCTCAGCTGGAGTGGGAAGCCCTTGCTCTTGTGTTTGGAGTGTGTAAATTTCGTGATTACCTCGTAGGCCGAGAATTCGTTTTGGTCACGGACCACCAGCCGCTCGTGAGCCTGCTGAGGGCGGACCGACCAACTCCAGTCTTGGCAGCCACCAGAATACAGCGCTAGCTCTGTCCCTGTAAGCAGCTGCTGAACGCTGACGCCCTCAGTAGACTGCCACAGCGGATGGCAGAGTCTGAACTCCCCGAAGCAGATCCACCAGACTATGTACTACTAGCCTTGGTTGGTTTCAATGATAATAATATCTGGGGTTTAACGTCCCAAAACCAAGATATGATTATGAGAGACGCCGCAGTGGAGGGCTCCGGAAATTTCGAACACTTCCTCTTGCTTCCACCGATACGCGATGCTCCTAGGTGCCCCTCTCTCCACTTTCTTTTATTTCTTTCGGTGGCCGTGAGAGCGCGCGCTGTGCACTGCGCTGTAGCGCACCCGACAAGACCGGCTGGGCTCGTCGCTTTCGTCGCGTCTTCCTTGAACGATGCAACGTTAATATTGTGTTAAGGCGGTGGCCACACGTCGGACGATGAGCCCTGATTTCGTTCAGCTGCCATCTCATCAACGGCAATGTTTCAGACGCCTCAGTTGTGTACTTTTGTCCGTTGGTTGCGGGACAAGATGGCCTCCTGCAAGACCGCGTTTTTCCAAGTCAGCTGTGTGCGTAGTTCTCGGCGTCGTAGCAGTTTGATGACGCGAGGACGTCAACTGGTGCTACATCGTGGGAACAGCTGAAGTGACTGCAAGCTTGACGACATTGTGCCAGAATATTCTAGCGTACTGTACGCGCACGATTGTGCTACACTTAAAATACCGCGCTTGGCCTCGCGCGTCAACCTGGTACGCCTGTGTGCAACAAGTGTGTTGTTATCGTTGTTGCGTCGGTTAATATTGAATTGCAATTGGAATACCGTTTTTGCAAAGGTAAGTGAAGCTGTAAGTAGTTGTCCTGCTATATGCTCGCTACTCCACGAACATTACTTCTAGAATCGCATTTTATTTTGAGCTGCACGTACCAAAGGAGATACCAAGGGAGAATCTAGTATACGAGATACATTACACGCGTGCGCATTTCCTATATAAATCTGAGTAATGCCACGCGTGCGCATCTTCTATATAAGTCTGAGTAATGCCATGCTCAATTTAAAGCGCATGTGTTAGAGGATTGTGGCTTCAATGGTGAAAGTGATTAGATATTCCGAAATATATGTGATTGCAATGCAGTTAGAACTTTCTCATATGTTAACACGGTCTGTGAACAAAAAAAAAAAAAACGCTGTGTGAATGTTTGTTGGTCATTTGCTAAAGTACGTTCACGCATTATTATGCAGCTGTCTGACGGCTGTTAAAACGTTCAGCAAGTTAGATTTTGGTTTTCTTGGCCTAGTTGAGTGCTACGGGCGAAGATAAAATCGCGTGTCTTTTGTGCGTTTCTTAAGCAGGCATACAGCCGTAATAGTCATTGTTGTTGTACTGTTTGGGGTGTTCAATAAAACAAGAATGCTGTTTTGTACTGCAACAATTTTTATTTCATCTGTGTTAACAGATCACGCAAACAACTTGGACACATGCACGTAAGAAACGTACGCAGTGCATCGCGCGCACGCATAAAAAACGGGCCTGTCATTTTAAAACAAATAATATAGAAGAATCGACGTAACAGACGGCATGGTTGTCTATTGGAGCAGCGTCGGCAGTACAAATATCAAACCAGAATGAAACATGAATAGAAAAACGGAGAGTAACAGGCGCTTTGCCCACGGCTTCTATGAGCCGCGCATATCCACCTATCGCCACCGTCCGCCGTTGGTGGCGCCACCAGTACCACTGAAAGCAGCAGCGCACGAGGCGGATAGAGCTGGTTAACGCATCATGTCAGATCTGTGTTCAAAACATGCCCATGCCAACGTCAGCTAGTCCGATGAGCTGGCCCCCTACCACTGAAAAGTGGTCACGACTGCATATTGATTGTGCTGGTCCTATTGCAGGGAGCATGATTCTAGTGGTCGTGGACGCTCACAGTAAGTGGCTCGAAGCGGTGCCCTTGAGACAAGCCAACGCTGCGTGCACAGTCAGCTGCTTGCGTGCTATCTTCTGCCGATTTGGCGTGCCACGAACCAACGGAGTGCAGTTTACCAGTGACACGTTCTTAACTTTGTCAAGATGAACAATATAACGCACTCGCGCACAGCTGTTTATCACCCACAATCGAACGGTCTGGCAGAAAGGGCAGTCAGGACCATAAAGGATGGCCTCAAGAAGTTAAATGAGGGACGGTTGGAAGATAACCTAAACAAGCTGCTTTTCAATTACAGGAGGACGCCGAACAGCTCTGGGAAATCGCCGTCAGAACTTCTCTTCGGATATCAAATACGATCCCGCCTGGATGCATGTTTTCCTCCTGCATGCGCAGGTTCGTCTGACAAGGGCGTCCGCAGAACTTTTTCCAGGGGGGTGCATCAGCAGAGTGTGGGGGAGGGGAGGGGGGCATACAGCATAGGTAGCTTTTGTTTCATTGCCGTGACATGACCGGCAAGATTAGTCCATAGCAGTATGTAACGTGCAAAGTTGGCTGGCAATCCCGAATGATGTTTCACGCGGATATGCGGGACTGGAGTGTGCTAATCAAGCTGTGTAGCTTACTGCTACTGCATAGAAAATTATTATCCAAAATTCCAAGGGGGGGGCAGCTGCCCCCCCCCTCCCCCCTTGCACACCCCTCCGGACGCCCATGTCGTCTGATGACGCGGATGAGTGGCCACTGCCAACACCGGGCGCTGCTGTGAATGCTCGGAACTTTAGAACGGGTGAAAGATGGACGCCAGGAACGAGTCTACTGCAGGGTCTCGGATGGTTCGAGTACGAACGCCGGCTGGAGTTTTAAGACGACATGTTGACCATGCAGTTGTGAAAGCGACAATGTTCGACACCCACGATAGACTCGGATCAAGAACAGGAGAGGCAAGCATCACGATCGGGCACTACTATAGCGATGAACAGTCGCCGATGCCGCCAAGTGAACAGAGGGGCACTGCAGCAGCTGAGTTCACCCGGAAGCCACAGCTCACTGCCACGGCCGTGCCCGACAAACCAGCCCAAGTCTTGCGGCGCTCTACTCGTCAACGAAAACCAGTGCAGGGCGACTTCAGTATTAAAGAGAGATGTTGTAAAGTGACGTCAGTCCCTATCAAACTGCTCGTGCTGGTGGCGCATGCGCTTTTCGTTTGCTCTCTCTCCCCCCCTTTCCCCCTTCCCCCCTTCAGTTGGAAAAAACGATTACGTTTCGCCGGCCAACTGCGTGCTGTCGTACTTACACGCCCCGCCCTGTGTGTGTCGGAACTATGTAACAGGTGTTCACTTTCTTGTCTTCGCCTTTTTTTTTTTTTTTGCGCAACTATCATTATGAGTCACTCGTTTGCTTGTCTCTATTCGCACGCATTGTTGCCACAACGTTGAAACAGCGTCTGCAACGTTGCGGAAACGTTGTGTCAGCAACTGGTGAGGGTCATGGAATTCGCCATTTAATTGAAAAATTGTGCGAGTGCAACTTAATCTACCCATGTGTCAGCCAATGCCCAAAGCAGGCCCGTAGCCAGGAATTTTTTTCGGGGGGGGGGGGGGGGGGG
The DNA here is from genome assembly GCF_013339695.2 of Rhipicephalus sanguineus. Classification (NCBI taxonomy): domain Eukaryota; kingdom Metazoa; phylum Arthropoda; class Arachnida; order Ixodida; family Ixodidae; genus Rhipicephalus; species Rhipicephalus sanguineus. The sequence goes on along the minus strand of NC_051186.1, from coordinate 20,999,202 downwards.
GACTTGCTGAAAGCCTTGACTATTTGATAAAAACGCCTTCATTATTTATTTTCGGTAAAACACCATGTATCAAAAATTTCGGAGGGGGGGGGGGAGGCGGCTACGGGCCTGGCCCAAAGTAAAAGGCATCAGTGAATTATCTGTGCTGGCGGGCTCTCACTATTTTGACAGTGGTTTGCCCCTGCGGGGGACCAGTAACATCGATAAATTATTTTGATAGACGTCAGCGGGATTTTCTTTTATTAAAGTTATGCCTCATTCGGAGCAGTGATGTTATAGTATCCTTTCAAAAGATATGTCCTCTATAACCTCCTCTTCCTGTACATTTCGAGGAGTTCATATTTGAAAAACGAAGCTCATCTATGTTGTTTTCCTCCACCGTTTTTCTTGCGTTCCAGTGGTTTTAATATAATTTTCCGTCCCAATTGTCAGGGGGTTGAACACATGATGACACGACCGTTGATGAAAAACAAACAGATTTAGTAACAATTTAAACGGATTACATAACGGCTTCTCTAGCGAGCGCGTCTTTCCGCTCCAAACGCCAAACGTCTTCCTTTCCCGCCTCTCGCGAGGGCGCAATTGTTCCTTCTCCGATTGGACGACAGGTGTCGCTAGTCTCTCAGCTCGCACTGAACGTTTGTGTCGTTCTCCGAATCGTCGGTAGGTGTCGCTAGTCTCAGCTAACATGCTCTTCTTGCATTCCCAAAATTGTAATCCTGTTACAATCAGTATTAAAAAACCGAATTATTCACCCACTTGGCCACATCGTAAACGCCGCAGTATATATATATGCACGGCGATTGCATGACATATATGTTTTGTTGCACGCAGCGCAGCCAACGACTCGACCGATAACTTCGGAAGATTTGTTGTACAGGCAGGCCGCGGATAATCGAGATTCTTGCCAGTTACGATTGAAAACTGCGCGAAATTAGGAAAAGGACATCACGAAAGACGCACAAAAACAGATAGAGCGTAAACTAACAACTGATTTATTTCACGCAGGGCGTTACAATACACAGGCGTGATCAATACAAAAAAAGGCGAAAAAACAAAACAAAGACCCACTTAACGCATTCGGCTAGTCAAACACATTTCGGCGCTGCGTCTCTTCGCTACCTGTTCTTTTGATAAAATATGCTTTTAATATTTCTTGTGCACATGCGTCCTTGCTCCTCCCATCTGTTTTTTCGGTCTTCTTTTGCTTTTACGCGCATTTTACGATCGGTTACTAGAATACTCCAACTAGCCCCTCGAGATCAAGCATCAGCCAGTCAGCTTGCCGATTTCGGGGCTCGGTATGCCCTGCACAAACCAGCAGTTTACGGCAAACGAAAAAGAAAATGCAAACAATCTTTGAAAGTGCATGTATAGGCATTGGTAAAAAAAAAATTATTAACCCAGCCCTAACAATACGTGAAATCTCGAATGATCTACGCAGCGCCAACGCCTAGAACATGCTAGACAACAACGTCACTGTGAAGATTCTTTTTCCAAAGCAAAATACATAGCCACATTGACGCCTCAGTCGTTGCTGCGCGTTCTTCTTCAAGGGCCTGAATAGGCGTCCGAGAACACTTTTGGAACGGACACCGTTTGTTCCGAGGCCTAAACAGGCCACGCAGCTGAATAAAAACACAAACAAAAGAAGAAGCACGAAGCGGGCCTGCAACCCCAACAGCGCATAGCTGACGTCACAGATAGGAATTTCCCGCAGCCGCTGTGCGACCGCAGACAGAAATCGTCCGCGGCGCGTCCTGGAGCGCACTTTCACTTTCTCGCAGTCGTAGGAATAAAGTATTGCTTACAACTACAGAAAAATGTAACACGAAAAACGAAGTGTTGTTTTTGGTAAACCGAGAAATGCCACACCATAGCTGTACGCGCATGGTAGGAGGAACTACATTTCTTCCTGGCGGAGAGCTACAAAGCGGAGAGCGGGGCTATAAAAGGCCGCGTGACGTTCGTCTCGGCGGAACTTCTCGCAGGGACGTGCGCTGGAGCTCGCGGCCGCGTGTCTGCGATAAGGTAAGCCTACGCCTTGTTTCGCCTGCCTGCTTACCTCAGTGGCGTGTGTTGTGATTATATGGACAAATCATGGTAGCCGTTGTCGAAACGGCTGGTGGGCCATCTTACACGGTCAACAGCCAAGAGCTTCAGAAGATAGTGAACGGCGCGTGGCAGAAATGGTTGAGGCGGAAGTGCGACCTGCGAATGAACGTCCTCGTCCGGGCAACGTATACAAGGGCGAAGGAAGAGTTGGAACGCAAGCGCCTATCCCGCAAACGCCGATGGCAGGAGCTGTGGTCCGAGAGCGCCCAGTCGAAGCGACCGCACCAAGATGGCGGCTCAAGCGACGATGACCCGCTTTCCCTGAACTGTTTCTTTGAGAAGCTGCGGCACGGACAAGTGGCAGTGCAGGACAGAGTCTGAGCGTGGCGTCGTTTCCTTTCTGTTTTTGCAGTTCCCACCACCACCTCCCGCCCCCACGGCGCGACTACCCGCCTGGATGTCGACGTCCGCTGGAAGGGAGTGAGTCATCGGTGGTCGCACTAATTGTACATATCGCTGTAAATAATATATTGCCCATTGTACATAGCCATAGTCATGAGATTAAACGGATACAATGTCGAATTGTGCAGTCCGTCGTAACTTGTCGCTGAGCGGCCGCCATCTTGGTAGGCTTAGCGAAGTTAAAATATGGCGTCACTAGGCTTACGTGTACACTGCGCACTGACTTCATGTCGCCACATACCTAGCCGAGATACTCTGCATTACAGTCCATTACTTCAGATTTTCACTAATACGGCCTTTCTTTTGCTTTCCACAAATATGATGATGACTCGCGTTGTTGTGACCATTTACTCGATTTCTTTTGTCTGTAGGCGACCTTGTTGATGAACGGTTCCCGAAGTCGTCGCTACGATTTGAAGAATTACGTGTTTTATTTGCACTAGATATCCCAAGCCGACGAGAAGTTCTAGCGCTCTTTTGTGTTAAAAGCGACTTGCGTTTCAGGCCGCGAGTGACAACCAAGAAATTTCTGCAATACTTAAGCAAGTCAAGGATCGTATGGCATGGATGATAGTGCTGCGTCGCCGTCGACACCAGTCATCAATTTCACTTTCCAGCTCCATTGGGTTTGCCTGCTCTTTTTCCTTTGTGCACTATTCATGGCATGGCTTTCACTAGTTGATCACAATGAAAGGATTGCTAGAGGGAATGAATTGACACCTGTGGTACGAGGCTAGGCTTGTAGCTAAATCGTTTGTGTTGTAACAGTTGATTATATTAAATACAGTAGTAACTCGTGCGAAATTTTACGTAATTGCCATTGCCACTTCATAGGCGGTTAGGGCACATCCTTCATTCGAAAAATATTGCATCTTGCTTCTGACCTTTTTCTCCATTTCTATAGCACCACCAAGTCTTGTTGAAAGAGAAGTCTCCACAGTACTCCAGATTGACAGTTGGAAGTATTGCAAAGGTTGTTTTGGGGAAACTGCTAAAAGCTGCCCTAAATGGGAGTCAAGAAAGCTTTGATCAAGGAAAGAGTTCTGTCTCAAGCTTCAAAAGACAAAAGGAAAGCAATACTGAAGTACCCGATTGAAGTTCAAAGCATAAGTGAAGTATGGCAAGTTCAAAATCACATGAGGTACAAGCTGTAAGTCTTTCTTTTGAAGAGTTGTTCATTCAAGATCTGTATGCCAGTTACGTTGTAACGTGGAGGCATGCTGTTTAGTGCAAATTCTAGCTATCAAGTATACAGTGCCCAATTTTCAAGAGTTGCATTCAAGGTACAAGTTTTCATGTTAATGCTTCAAGCTGTCTAGTGTTGCCGGATTCAATTTGAGTGGTCAACGTTTCAAGTAATGTGCATATTGCTGCATTTTCAAGTACAAGCCGGTGTATCCAAGCATCAAAATATGTTGTGCAAGTTCTCAAGAAATTTCTAGAAATCTTCACATGCAAGCAGTAAGGCAAATTCCATATGCTTTCTGAAGTTGGGGAGGGGAGAAGACCAAGAAAAGTATGTCATGTCAAGCAGTATGACTTTGCAAGAGGGGAGGGGCAACTTTCTCAAAGACATCTGTTTATGCATACAGACCAGGAGAGCAAGGCAAAGTAGGTTGTGCCAGAAGGAAGATTGACCTCGAAGGAATTAACCGGATAGCAAGTTTCGCCGTGCATTGGAACTGGTTTGCTTTCCATCTTCTCAACTAGGCTAGCTAACTTCGGTGCTGCTTTAGAGTGAATGTTCATGTGCAGTGCTTTAGTTGCAGCACATAGTAGGCACGAAATTGAAGCCAGTTTGAGGCTCAGGCATGTTTGTTTTGCAGGTATACACGGTCGAGGCCAGACAAGATTTTAAGTGTCTGAATGACCTGTAATGAAAACAAGGGATCGTTCATTAAGTAGACTGCAGCACAATGGTTACTCTGGCGTGTAGCTCCCACAGGTATTCGTGAGTTCCTGTTGCATTTGTTGTTTCCCATGAAATTGTCCTCCTTCAGTTAACCATTTCATTTGCATTGCATTTTTAATTGTCCACTTGTCTATAGCCGTTGTATTATTGCTCGCAAAAAAACAAACTTTGTGGCACTGCATTTTTGCAAGTCCCCCTCGAATCTTTTTCTCTAGCGCATGTCCGGGGGGAGGGGGCGTGTTGTATGCTTTGCTTTTGAGTCCCATTGCAGCTAACTAGGTCCTGGATGACATAGACCTTCCTAGTGACTACACCAACACTGCTACGACACTCTCCTCCTCACACGGCTCACCACGTGCCGGAGTCCCCTGCATTTGCTTTCTTCCGTATTCTGCCTGGTGCGCCGTGGTCTCGTTTTGTCCTTGGCTGCACGGAAATCCTCTTGTAAGCCACGTGTGAATGGGGTTTGGTTCTTCCTATGAAATTGCACGGACTGTTGCCTAACTGCAATTAGCGGCAAGTTGCTTTGCTCGTCTTTCAGACTGGGTATTGCAAGGCTTTTGTAATGCTTAAGATGGTAGAGTGGATTGGGTGGGGTAGAGTAATTGTGCAGCTATCGCAAGTTCACAGTATCGCCTGCATTTGAGCACTTGGATGCAACCTGCTGTAAGCATTGCATGTAATTACTTCGCATTGGTCGTCTTTAGAGCATTTTAGATTGGTTGGGGTGGGGGCAATTGTGATGAGTGTTTTTGCAGGAACTAGGTGTTCATTGGCATAAAGGTCTGGAGCAAACGCTGCAACTGTGAGCAGTCCTCATTACGCCGGGTAAGGGGTTTTTGAGGGAGGGTCATGGCATATTGTGCAGTGCCGGCGTAGCCAGGATCTGGAAGTATCGTAAGCATTTCTTTTATAGGGGAAGAGTGGGGGGCGCTATGGAATATTGGAGTTTTTGCAGTGCTGACCCAAGTTTCGGAGCTGGAACAAGGAAGCTGTCGTAAGCATTTTTTTTTGTAACTGGTAGGGGGGTCTGGTTGTTGCAAAAGTTTGTGCACAGTGCCAACAAGTTTCATACTTTGGATTTGAGATGAGAGCATTCGTAAGCATCTTTTCTTGTTTAGGGTGGGGAGGGGGTAATTTTCACATTTTTTTTTTTTTGTCCAATGAGCCCTACAGTTCGGTGCTAGCGGCAGTGCCTGTCTGCAGAAGAGGACCAAATGTAAGCATAGTGGATGAAACTGCTAATGGGATGGGGATTGACCTGTGCTGTGGAGTTTTTGAGCATGAGTCACAGGTGCCACCCTGTGTAGTATTGGACCGCGAGTGGCTTTGTGTGGGTGGGGGGGCGTGCATGAGTCCTTGCAGTTTCGTGCCGACACGTAGCTTCCTCGTGTGCTTCACTGGCTGGCAAAGAAAGCTGGACACGGTTCCCTCCCGGTGTGCTGGGCTCTCTCCGCCGATATTGGTGCAGGGAGTACTGCTGTAGTCTTTCCTCCTGTGGTTTTGGGCCTACCGCTTATGTTGCCGTTGGAATGCGTCTAGGCAAGGAGTCGAGGGGAAACAAAAAGAGAGCTCCTGTTCCGGTGTCCTGGCCCTAAAGCCCGCCGACCGCGAAGACCCCCCCATTATCGGCTACTGGGCTGCTAAAGGCCGTTCTACCCCGCCTGCAGAGTGTGTCCGGGCATGCCGGCCTTCGAGGACACAGTGCTGTGCACGTGATTGCAGGTTTGCTCAGAGGCTTTCATCTCTGCAGTCTCTCTAAATGTGGGGCTGTGTTGTTTTTTTTGTAGGGTTGTAGCTAGCTTTTAGCACCTAGCCAATCTTGTGGTTTATTGCTTAAGGTTAGTCAGGCAGCGTTGCGTAACGGTGTGTGGGTAGTGGGCGTTTTCTTGCAGCTCCTGGCGCGAGTGTGTGCAATGCCAATGCGTGGGTCGCTCCGGGCGTGGCTGTGTTGTGTGCCGCTATGATGCCGAGGCATCGAGCGTGTGCCGCGATGATGCCGTAAAGCAAGGCGTCGAGCGAGGGTATCCTTCGGTGCGTCCGCCTCTTCATCGGGGCCGTGGTTCCCGTGCTTTTCCCGGTGTAGTGTTCAAGGACCGCCAGCGACGCGTCTTGTGCGAGTTGAGCGTGTGAGGCGTGCCAGGGTCGTCGTCGGAGGATGCTTGTCGTTCTCCCCACGGAGTCAAGATGGTTTCCCTTTCCACGAGTTCCATTGCCAGCCTAGTCCGACCGAGATGTCATCGCGGCTTCGTTACCTAGCTCTTCCAACATGTCAACATCTACAATGCCTACCTAGCCCAATCTAAGTGTCTCCACTGATATCCCCAGCTATTGAAATTGCATCTTGCACTTCATATTGTTGCGCTGTAAAGAGGCTGATCAAGCAAGAAATGGACTTTCCTGAATAGCAAAGTGATGCTTGGCTCTGTATCTGTATTCATACAATGAATACAGATTAAGCTCAAAGGAGAACATGTTGCCAATTCATTGTAAGGAGTGTTCTAGCTTTATACCAAGCTGTTCTGACCAATATTTCCTGTAGGTCTAATTTAATGCAAGAGCAGATATGTACTGCTTATTCCAGTTGCATAAGCTGTACGGCTTTTGTAATAAGGCCACAGTTCCATTGTATTGTGATCCTGCTCACAATTAATTCTATTTATACTCAACGCACTTGTGCAAATGTTGGAATTGTAGTGCAAGTACGAGACTTGAAAACATCTTTTTGTTGCAAACATTTCTTAGGCAATCTTCATGTGCTGTCTGAATGTTCATAACGGCAGTTGTTCATCAATACAAACATATTCGAAACTTCTACGATTACAGTCTTAAATGAAAGCAGCCCTGTTAATTCCCACATGTTTTCTTTGCTTTTCCAAAGTGCAACAGATTTATTAATCAAAGAAATGCTTCTAGGAAAATTGCAACCCTAGTCCCTACTGATGCAATGTGCCATAGATTGCATCAATTCAACTTTGCAAACATGTTCATGTGCTTTAAATGTTCCCATTCATGCCTCTCCTATTAGTCTAGTCCAAAACAGCCTCTATAATTTACCTTTGCTTTGTTGGCTTGTGATGCAATGTGCCATAGATTACATGTCCAAACTTCATTGAAAAGCAAGTTTGCTTGCATGCCCATGCGGCAAAATGCATAACATGCATTAGCTAACATTCAACATTCATGAAAGACAGCAAGACACCTTGATCATAGCTTACTGATAAGCTGCTTAGAGCACCAGTTCCTCTAATCTGCCTTAAATATGAAGTGCAGAAGATTTGGCGATAATTAGCAAGCATTAATGCAGATTTCATAACACCTGTATAAGCATACTAGTTTCCTAACCATTGCATTGCCTGGATGTGTTGGATATGATGATAGTGTGCAGAATGTCGTTGATATGTTGGCTGAAAAGATTCTCTCACAGGCTGGATGTGGTTTAGATGCCACTGCAGGCAATGTGGTACAGTGTATAGACTTGCAGCCTTGGGCTACAAATATGTGTACCACTTTCAATGAATGGTATCATATTTTATCACGTCTAAAGTAAACCTGACCTTGTGCATAGGCAATAAGCAGTTCCACAGTAGCTTGTGTTTCAAATACTTGAAAAAACTTGTTCGCTGCAGTAAATAAATGTTCGTGCAGAGTTTCCCACAACAGCTGCTTTGTTGGTCAGAAGCATGGCCAAGCTTTATACATTCTGAGAAAGAAAAGCATTTAAGTATCTGCCTATAACTGTCGTTCCCTAAATTTTTCAATTTATGGAATAAGAATACATTAGGACTAAGAGGTCCAACATCTCAATGATTGCTTTTGCCATTTTTCATCCAAAGCTTTCCACTACAGAGCATTGTTTTGCAAATTATGCCGTATGGCTAGTCTTTCATCGTGAATATATGCTTGTGAAGACTGCCCAGAGCTACTTAGTCGGTCCGAAGCATGACAAAGTTTTAAACAAATATTGTGTGTTCTGGAAAGCAAGCGTTTCAGTATCTGTCCCCTAGATTTTTGATTTTATGGAATAAGAATATATTAGCACTAAGAAGTCCAACATCTCAATGATTGCTTTTGCCATTTTTCATCCAAAGCTTTCCTCTGCAGAGCATTGTTTTGCGAATTATGCACTGTGCCGTATGGCTGGTCTTTAACTGTAAATATATGCTTGTGAAGACTGTCCGGAGCTACTTTGTCGGTCTGAAGCAATACCAAGTTTTATACAAATATTGTGTGTTCTGGAAAACAAGTATTTAGTATCTGTCCCTTCGATTTTTCATTTTATGGAATAAGCATATATTAGCACTAAGAAGTCCAACATCTCAATGATTGCTTTTGCCATTTTTCATCTAAAGCTTTACTATGCAGAGCATTGTATTGCAAATTATGCACTACGCCGTATGGCTAGTCTTTCATCGTAAATATATGCTCACGAAGACTTCCCAGAGATAAACGTTGCTGTAAATAAAGGGTCAATAAAATGGATTCCACAAGAAGCCTATCAAAAACAAGAAAAAAAGCCTATGAAGAAAAGAAAAAGGATTGGTAAATATCTGAAAGGCTAGTGGAAGAAAAACCATTGAGTGGTGTGGAATCTGGGGCAGGTGCCAGGGGAGAAGGGAGCCTGCCAGAAAAAACGAAAGTGCTCTATTCGCAGCAACGTTTGTAGCCTTTGGTTATGTAAAGTCTTAAGCAGAATGAAATAAAGAAATCTTTAAAACCAATTGCACACAAAGTTTCCAGAGTGTTATTTCAGGCCAGGCAGCATTTGCCCCCTAGACGTTCTTTGCTCAGCCACTGCCCTGTGCAGTAGATGGTGCAAGGGCGTGTTGGGATTGCTGGCGTAATCCATGAACCCCTCGACACACTCACTTTTAGAGAAGGGCTCATGGATTGACGCCTTGGATAGAACCACCTTTTTCTTGTAGTGTGAGCCATGGAGATACTACATAGAAGTTTACTGGAGATCCTGTGGTTTGAATGGTATAGTATGCATTTTATCTTTTGGTTAGCGAGGTGCATGTTAGATATGCCGATGACTTTTAGAATGCAAGTGGCAGGTGTTCCAACAAAAAAAACCTTGTAGTATCTCTGCGAAAATGCAAAGATGTTTTTAACTATTCATGCTATTGAACTATTCATTCACCTTGCTCTAGGTACACAATGATTCACCGGAAAACATCCTACAGCATCAACTTGAAAATGGATCAACTTGAGTGTGCTGATCGTGTTGCGTATGAATACTGAATGAAAATATATTGGGTAGAGGCACACGATAATTCACTGTAAAATGTACATTCTACAGGATCAATGTGGGGGCAATAGTGTTGCATATAAATACTGAGTGAAAGTGTATTCGCATAGGAGGTGAGAGAGTTGCATCCAGTGCGATATGGCTGTGGTACCTTGAGTGCAGATAAGCTTCATACTGCTGGGAAACCTTTGTTTCACAGTATGAAACTTCTTTGCAGGAACAGCTACATATTATGTTGATACAAACTGGAATAAACGAACTGAAACCTGTGGTGCGAGCCTAGAGATACTGCAAGATGAAAGAAATGGGACATGTAGTTAAATACTTTGCGATTTGGGTGCACGTGATCGATGAAAAGCCCAGCTTCATTCCCCCAGATTCTAGCTTTTCTGGCAATGCTCCATTTGCTTTCTTGCTATGCAGTCTGCAAACTGCTTGCTCATTGCAATCGTAAAGAAGCTCCAATGGTTGCTAAATGTGCACGATGATTAGTTTTTCATTTGAAAAGGTGTACAGACAGCTGTCATGCTGTGGGATAAAGATGAGTTCGTCTGTTTGCCATTCTGCTGTTGTCCAAACCATGACCTTAATTGAATCTGTGAGTTCTGTGGTGGTGTTGCCTGGCACCCAAAGGAAGTTTAGTTTTTCTGGAGATTTCCGGTGTATCACTGCAATGTCCAGAAGATCTCTGCATCTTCAGCATAGTTAAACCAATCTCTTGTTCTTGCCTCGAGTTTTGTATGATGTTAAACTTGGTGAGAGGTGAAGGTGGCTCTGGTTTCATGTTACAAAGGCATTGGAGTGGTTCACATGCTTCCTTGACTGTGACTGGCTTAAATGTTGAGAGTATGGCCACAAGCCTCCTAAAACCTGCTTTGAGCCCAGCTCTAAAATCAAAATACTGACAAAAAAATGGCAGGTCTTGTATTTTTTTGGATTTGGACTCCTACAGCATTCTTGCGAGTGCCACAGGGGCCCTCCTTGAAATATGTCTCAAAGAAAAATAAGGTTTTTGACAACAAAAACCTATTATTGAAATGTGGTGCTACATCAATGTGAGAATGGTCATTGGCCTACTTGGCTTTCATTGTAGGATGGCCTCTTGCATGCAGCCCCAATTTGTCCTGTCCCGCTTCTGTTTTATACCTGCAAATTTTCCGTTCCATCGCGCTACCTGGGACCTGCCGTCCTTTGCTTCATTTCTCGACTTCGTGTTCTGTCCGGCCTCTAACCATCAGTTATCCATCCTATGCATTGTGTGACCTGATCTATTGTATGCTTTTCTCTTCATGTGGCCACTATGTGGCCTGCCCTTGCTCGTTCTCTGGCCCATTCTGCAGTCTCTGATCTCTTGGTTGCGCATATCAATTTCAGTTCCATCACTTTCTGTGCAGACCTTGAAAATTCATCTTGCATTTCCTTGCTAAGTTATATTACAGATACTTAGCTTATGGTGAATAAACAATTACCTGCTGTTGCGATGTTGACTGCATTACCAGAAAACATCAAAAACATTGAAGAGGGTGGTACAGTTTAAAGTAGCTGCAATTTTTACTCTTGTCTAGTGCGTGCCCAGTTTTCATGTGTTTAGACTAAATGCACTTAATGTATTGCTCCATAAACTGAGGATAAGGACACATTCCTATCCCAACACTTCCTTCTGTGACCCAAGTTTTGCAGGCTACAAGATCATGCCTAGTTTAAAGGGACACTAAAGGCAAATCAAAATATGAGTGAAAGGTCAATGTCAGTGTTGTTGTCAATAGCAGTGCTCTAGTAATCAAGAAATTCAGGTAGGGCACTATATGTGCCACCAGTAGGACGTTTTATGAGCCCAATGACGTCCAGAGTTTGTTTCATTCATGGAAAAAAGAACTTGACGGTACAGTGGAGAATGGCGTGGCTTGTGCACAAGTTCCGTTTTCGCAGGGCTGCGCTCCGCTCGCGTCTCAGTGGTAGTTTCATTATCGCATACTGCTGCGTGTGCCTTGCACGCTCATGGAAGTTGCTGTAACGAAAAGTTTGGCAAAATGCTGTGTCCATGTTATGTGTAATGTGCCCGCAGAAACCACAGCGTTGGCTGTCTGGCAGTAAAGGCGGCCAACGTTGGGCAAGATTGGGCTGTATTTGTATGTGCAATAGCCTAAAACAGCGTATTCGTTTGCATAACATGTATTTGTTGTATTTGTATTTTCGAAGCAATGTATTCTACCCCGTTTGGTATTGTTGCCTGCATTTTTTCCATAATATGTTGAATTTCCACCCTGCTAAAATCCCCTATGGGGATTGCAGTATCTGTAAATAAATAATAAATAAGGCTAATGCTACGTCAGGAGGCCTTTTCAGGTGCGCAATTCGAAGTGCGCTAACGCTGTGCGGACCACTAAAACGTGATTTTCATTCAAAATAAGCATTTCATTGGCACGAAACAAGAACCACAGGGTTTCTGGAACGCTATTTCAACAATCAACATTGACCATTTGCCTTTAGTGTCCCTTTAACTTTGGTTTAGCATAAGAAATCTTGGCTCAAAAATATCATGGTTACCAGCTTGATGTACTTTGTATGGTATTTGATATGGCTAGCTGTTATGGATATAAAAGCATTGTAAGTTGAAAAAAGTGCTGGAAATCGGAATATATAATTTGCACATTTCCGTAGTTAGTGGATGTGATAAATGCCAGATATGCAAATGTCTAAAGGTGGCTAGGTGGGAAACGTACCGAAGTAATAGTCGGGAGCCGACAAAAAATTCGGAGGGCTCACATCAGTAAAAGTTTAATCGGTAAATCTGTGAGAGAAAGCTTGAGTACATCAGAACTTGATCTCATTGAGGTGCGGTATGGTACGTGAATATTTACGAAATGTCAAGCTGATAAATAAATGGTTACAAAAATTGAAAACAAAAAAGTATGTGTAAGGTGGGGACAAGTGTAATGTGGTATAAATTTCCAGCACAAGTGGTAGTGAAAACAGTAGCATTGCGATTACAAATAGTTGCAGCGATAACGGTAATGAAATGTCTTGGTGGTAGAATAAGTGGGCATACTTGTAATGTGTCTGTGTGTGTGTTTTATAAAAAAACAAATTCTGGGATAGGCAAGGAATCCAGGCCTATTTTCATGTCCACTGCAGGGAGGACTGTCCCAGTTATCTCCAGTTTACACCATCTTGTGTGAACAAACTCCTTGCCCCAAGTTCTTAAATTTTGTTGCTCCAGGTCTTGTGCATTCTGTGGTTGGCCCAGTCCAATTTCTTTTACTTTGTGTCAACTAGAACACCTGTTCCGATCATTTAATGTTATGTCTGCCATTCTTCGTTGCATTGCGCTCTTCCTGTTACAATATCCTCCAAGCTTCAGCTCCATATGCTAGCACTGGCAATATGCAGTGACAGTATGCTTTTTGCTTTGCTTCAGCCATCATTATTTGGAGGATTTCCTTTTCATGTGTATGCCTCGCCCAGTTAGTAAATACCCTAGGTGTACACTCTCTTGTACAGACTCCAAGGTTTGGTTACCAATTCTGAACTCGTTTGCCATGCTCTGAATGATTTTTTTTTTAAACCTTATTGTTACACTTGCTTGAGCTGGCCGAGATATTCTCTGTTAATCAGTGTTCCCACTTCTAAGCACGACGTAACAACGTTGGACAGATTGTATCTCCTTGCCCAACTCCTTTTGCTTTTTGTGAAGGAGCAAGGTAGACGTTGGCCTAGGTATACACTTTTCGAGTACCTCTTGGTGACTCTGTGCTTGCAAGACGTGTATGTATGTCAGAGAGTCAAGTAACTTTTTGTAGTCTTTGAAAGCCATGCACTGGGTTGATTGTCCTCTGCAGACTTCATTGTTCTGATTGTTTATATGGGTGTGATCTATCACAGCTCGTGAACAAGGCTCCCATGAGGGGAGCCTTATTCTGTGGTTAATGTTACTCTTCTAATTTTTATGATCTATCGTAAAGTACTTCTTCCTGAAGCCAACTTGTTTTCTAAGTTGGTTCAAGTCTAGGGGGTCTCTTTATCATGTTTTTAACTACATTTAAATATTTTATGAAATACTGAAAGTAAGCTGATGGCTCTGTAATTCTTTGTCTCCCTTCTGGGGCATTAATGTTGGCATTTTTCCACCTCAATGGTACATTGAAGTTTTTCAAAATGAGTGCAGAGCAAGTTTCTCTAGTGTAAAATTCCCTCCACATAAAGTTATGCCTAATGGCTTTTCTAACCTCATCTGTAGTTTCATATGGAACTTTGTCTTGTTTCACATTGCTTCCATTTGAAGATGGATGACTTATCTGTGAACATTATAGTTCTGAGTTGAGAGAGAGAGACATAACTTTGTGTCCTTGCTGGGGTCAAGGGAGGCGGGGGCCGGGAGACTAGCCCTACCGGAGCCCCCCTTCCTCAAAAGGCAGCCAGACCTTGGGTCTTGGCAGTGTCTTCGGCCAGCCGGACTGCCCAGAGTTGGTCATCTGGGCACGCGCTGAGCAGCTTTGTTAAATGAGCTCGGCAAAGTCTTATTTTCCATTTCAAGTTTGTCACTTTCATCAGTTTTTTTTTTTGTATCTAATTCAGTCGTGCTTTGAGAAAAAGGAGTTGCTTCTTGCCTTGCTGCCTCAGACATCAGTCCCGTTACAATTTTGTTCATTTCCCTCTGTGGCTGTATTCTTGCTCTAAATGATTGTTTTTCTCAAGGGTAATTATGAACAAGTCTCTTTTTATGACTCAAATGATTAGACTTGTTTTTTAGCAGTTCATTTTGCTTGTGTTCTCTGGTTGAGGGATATTCTTGACCTCACTAACCTATGATCACTATGTTTTACATAGCGTATCAACTTAGTCCTGTATTACGTGTGAACCTCTGCATAATACAAAACCTTGCACCTTTTGTTTCTCTGTTATGGCGATCTACGTCCACTCCCTGTGCTGTCAGGTGGTGTTCATTATACGAAGTTGATTTCGTTAGGCTAATTGCACTAACTTCTGTTCTGTTTGTAAAACTGATGCAGCCTCCTGTGGCTGTGGTGTACTGGGTGTGCACCTTATGCATTGCTAATTCAACATTCTTGTTGAATCATTCTACATCATAGTCATCATGGCTGCACTTTCAAGTGTCCATTTCCTATTTCACGTACGATTTGGTATATAATGTCTATGTGTGGAATAGTTCACATGTATGTGCAAAAAAAAAATTAACTGCAATTGTTGACAAGTAAGCAGCATCCAACAACCTGCGTAAATGATTTCACTTAGTCGTGTTTCAACAATTAACATGACTGAGGTAGTGGGTACTTAATTTGAAGAATCACAAGAAAATGTGTAGATGAGAAGCTGTGCTTTCATATTGTGACATATACATTCTGCATGGTTTGTGCATTTAAAAACTATCGAAAAAGGAGCATTAAAAGCAACAATCCTTAAGGTCGAGCAACTGTGATTGTGTGGTTGACATTCCTATGTTGTTATTACTGAAAGATGGTGGCACCAGACAACTTGAGGAGCCCCCCCAATTTTTGCACAGATACGGTATTTGAATAATTGCATGCTGTTGATCTGATGAATGCATTCAAAAACAATGCTAGCTGAAGCAGTGCTGATGAAATCGGTAAAATCATTTCTGAATATTGATATTCTATTTAAGTGATATCTTAAAGGATGCCAGAAAATGATTTCATTAATGTACATAAAACATTCTAGTTGTATCATTAGTATGAAATGTAGTATATAATTATATGCTATTGAATCAAGATCTCTTCAGCAGAGCAGATGATTGCATAGACATGCCCTTAATGGTACGTAAATTTCCATGGGCGGATATTCGAGTAATCAAGATGTGGTGGAAATCAATACACCGAAAGATGAATACTCGTACACTATGGAAACAAAATATTGCGGTACACATAAATATGAAATGTTGTGGTTGAAGTCGGTACAATCAAATATCGATGCACTATTCAACCGAAATGATTCACTATTCAACCGAAAAGAAATTGATTTCGTACTAGTATATATGAAGTAGCACGGGTTGTGATGTGTTTGCAGTAATAAGAAATTGCTTTCATACAGGTACTGGTATATAAGAAGTAGCATGGGTTGAGATGTGTTTGAAAAATAAAAAAAAAACTGGTTGAAATGATGCGGCGGAAATGAGTAGCATGAAATGTGAATAATGATGCGCTATGAACAAAAACGTTGCAGTAATAAGATACTGATTTCGTACAGGTATATAAAGAAAGTAGCATGGGTCGAGATGTGTTTGAATAATGAAAAGCTGGTTGAAATGGTGTGGTTTAAATGAGTAGAATGAAATGTCAATAGTCATGCTGTGTTGAACAAAGATACTCCAGGAATAAGAAATTGGTTTCATAAGAGGTGCAGGTATATAAAGAAGTAGCATGGGTCGTGATGTGTCTGAATAATGAAAAACTGGTTGAAGTGTGTAGAAAGAATGTGAATAATTCGACATTGAACCAAAATATTGCATTAATAGGAAATCGATTTCATAGCAGTACTGGTATTAAAGAAGTAGCATGGGTCAAGATGTGTTTGAATAATAAACTGGTTGAAATAAGTAGCATGAAATATGAATAATGATGCGCTGCGCTATGAAGAAAAACGTTGCAGTAATAAGGTATTCTTTCGTATAGGTATATAAAAAAGTAGCATGGGTTGAGATGTGTTTGAAGAATGAAAACCTTGAAATGACAATGAAATGTGAATAATAATGCTCTGCGCTATGAACAAAAATATTGCAGCAGTAAGACATTTGATTTCGTACAGGTATATAAAGAAGTAGAATGGGTCGACATGTGTTTGAATAAAACTGGTTGCAATGAGTAGAATGAAATGTAAATAATGATACGCTGTTAACAAAAATATTGTAGTAATAAATTGATCTGTCCTGGTATATAAAGAAGTAGCATGGGTCTAGATGTGTTTGAATAATGAAAAACTGGTTGAAATGAGTAAAATGAAATGCAAGTAATGATGTGCTGTGAACAAAAATATTGCAGCTAAAAAATAAATTCATACAGGTACTGGTATATAAGGAAGTAGCATGGGTAGAGATCTGTTTGAATAATGAAAAACTGGTTGAATTTAGTAGAATGATGTGTAGATAATGATGTGCTAGGAACAAAAATATTGCAGTAATAAGAAATTGCTTTCATACAGTTACTGGCAGATAAACAAGTAGCATAAGTTGAGATGTGTTTCAATAATGAAAAAGTGGTTGAAGTGAGAATGAAATGTAAATAATGATGCGCTGTGAACAAAAATATTGCAGTAATAACAAATTGATTTCGTACTGGTATATAAAGTAGCATGGGTCGAGATGTGTTTGAACAATGAAAGACTGGTTGAAATGAGTACAATTAAATGTGAATAATGATGCGCTATGAACAAAAATATTGCAGTAATGAGAAATTGATTTTGTACTGGTATATAAAGTAGCATGGGTCGTGATGTTTTTTGAATAACGAAAAACTGGTTAAAATAAGTAGAAAGAAATGTGAATAGTGGTGCACTATGAACAAATATTGCAGTAATAAGAAATTGGTTTCATACAGGTACTGGTATATAAATTAGCATGGGTTGTGATTTTTTTTTTTTAATGAAAAGCTGGTTGAAATGGTGCGGTTTAAATGAGTAGAATGAAATGTGAATAATGATGCGGTATTGAACCAAAATATAGCAGGAATAAGAAATCGATTTCATAAGAGGTGCAGGTATATAAAGAAGCAGCATTGGTTGACGTGTTTGAAAAATGAAAAACTGGTTGAAATGAGTAGAATGAAATGTGAATAACGATGTGCTCAATTATTAAACAGAAATAATGCTGTAATAAGAAATTGATTTTATACAGGTACTGGTATATAAAGAAGTAGCATGGGTCGAGATGTGTTTGAACAATGAAAAACTGGTTGCAATGAGAATGAAATGTAAATAATGATATGCTGTGAACAAAAATATTGCAGTAATAAGAAATTGATTTCATCCTGGTATATAAGAAGTAGCATGGGTCTAGATGTGTGAATAATGAAAAACTGGTTGAAATGAGTAGAATATGTAAATAATGATGCGCTATGAACAAAAATATTGCAGTGAAAAGAAATTCATTTCATACATGTGCTGGCATATAAAGAAAAGTAGCATGGGTCCAGATGTGTTTGAATAATGAAAAACTGATTGAAATGAGTAGAATGAAGTGTGAATAATGATACGCTGCACTATGAACAAAAATATTGCAATAATAAGATATCGATTTTGTACAGGTATATAAAGAAGTAGTATGGGTCGACATGTGTTTGAATAATAAAAAACTGGTTGAAACGAGTAGAATGAAATGTGAATAGTATTGCGCTATGAACAAAAATATATCAGTAATAAGAAATCGATTTTATAGCAGTACTGGTATTGAAGAAGTAGCATGGGTTGAGATATGTTTGAATAACGGAAAACTGGTTGAAATGAGTAGCATGAAATGTGAATAATGATGCGCTATGAAAAAAATATTGCAGTAATAAGATATTGATTTCATACAGTTACTGGTATATAAAGAAGTAGCATGGATTGAGATGTGTTTGAATAATGAAAAACTAGTTGAAATGAGTAGAATGAAATGTGAATAGTGGTGCCCTATGAACAAAAATAATGCAATAATAAGTAATTGATTTGATACAGGTACTGGTATATAAAGATGCAGCATGGGTCGTGATCTGTTTAAATAATGAAAAACTGGTTGAAATCTGTAGAATGAAATGTAAACAACAATGTGCTGTGAACAAAAATATTGCAGTAATAAGAAATTGGATTTCGTGCTGGTATATAAGGAAGTAGCATGGGTCGAGATGTGTTTGAATAATGAAAAACTGGTTGAAATAAGTAGAATGATATATAAGTAATGATGCGCTGTGAACAAAAATATTGCAGCAAAAAAATAATTTCATACAGGTACTGGTATATAAGGAAGTAGCATGGGTAGAGATGTGTTTGAATAATGAAAAACTGGTTGAATTTAGTAGAATGAAATGTAAGTAATGATGCGCTGTGAACAAAAATATTGCACTAATAACAAATTGATTTCGTACTGGTATATAAAGAAGTAGCATGGGTCTAGATGTGTTTGAATAATGAAAAACTGGTTGAAATGAGTAGAATGAAATGTAAGCAATAATGCGCTGTGAACAAAAATATTGCAGTAATAAGAAATTTATTTCGTCCTGGTATATAAGAAGTAGCATGGGTCGAGATGTGCTTGAATAATGAAAAAAATTGGTTGAAATGAGTAGAATGAAATGTAAGTAATGATGCGCTATGAACAAAAATATTGCAGTAATAAGAAATTGCTCTTATACAGTTACTGGTGTATAAAGAAATAGCATGGGTTGAGATGCGTTTGAAAAATAAAAAACTGGTTGAAATGAATACAATAAAATGTGAATAATGATGTGCTATGAACAAAAATATTGCAGTAAAAAGGTACTGGTATATAAAGAAGTAACATGGGTAGAGATGTATTTGAATAATGAAAAACTGGTTGAAATGATTACAATGAAATGTGAATAATGATGCGCTATGAATAAAAATATTGCAGTAACAAAAAAATAATTTCACAGGTACAAAAACAAACGAGTAGCATGAGTCGTGTTACGTTTGAATAATAAAAACCTGGTTGAAATGTGAATAATCATGGCTATGAACTAAAATATTAGATTAATAAGAAATTGCTTTCATACAAGTACTGGTATATAAAGAAGTAGCATGGGCATACCTGCCAACTCTCCCGAATTGTCCGGGAGACTCCCGAATGTACGAATGTCATCTCGAATCTCCCGAAAAGTGGCCACCACAGCAGAGGCAGGGTTTTTTCCTCTTTTCTTTTAAATCATGCGCGTACGTCAGCCTTTACAGCTGTGGCGGCGCTGTGGAAGAGCACTCGCCACCACACTTCTATTTCATTGTAACCATATACTTTATATCTACTTTACTTAATCTACTTTATAGACATTTTATGCTGGTATACGAAAAGGTCGCATGGATTTAGATGGTATATATAAAAATAGAAGCTTTTGAAGTGGTGTGATGAAAAGGATTTGAATGAGATACAAATACTGATGTGCCATGTAACCAAGTTATAGAAGTATAGTGAAAATTGTTTATATGGACGTGCTTACGGTGGTATTCGAAGAACCTCCATATGTCGCGACACCGTAACGGCATGGTTGAAAGGAGTTGCATGAAAGACGTTTAATGACACACTATTGTATGAGGATATCGAAGCATGTAGGAACCTTATTTCATAGGTGTACTTTGGTGTTCAGTGAAGTAGCATCGCTCGAGATTGTCTAGACGTAAAGAAAGACTGTTGTTTAAATGGTATATTTGAAAGCTGTCCAATGAAATATGCATAGCAATAGTCTATTGAATCAAGGTATCGAGGTATGATGGAAGTTCATATAGGCACAATTACAACGGTACACAAAGAAGTGGGATGAGTTGAGATGTTATATAAGAAAAAAGAAGGTTGAAATGGTGTGATCAAAGGGAGTTCAGTGAGAAACAATGATGTGTTATTCAACGAAATTATGGAAGCGTGTTGAAATTTGGTTTTGTAAATGTGCTTTATATAATGTTTGAAGAAGTAGCATGGCTACTGAGGGAAAACTGTTCAAGCGGTATGGTCTGAAAGTGTTGGATGAAATAATAATAATGATACGCTATTGAACCATTCTATCGAAATATGGTGGAAGTGGGTTTTAGACATTTTCGGCCGGTGTACGAAGATATCGCATGGATTGTGATGGTATATATAAAAATGAAAGCTTTTGAAGTGGTGTGATCAAAAGGAGTTGAATGAGATACAAATAATAATATGCCAATTAACCAAGTTATAGAAGAATAGTGAAAACTTATTATACGAACGTACTTACTGTGGTATTGAATGAAGCTCCATTTGTCGTAATGGTATATAAATATATTAAAACGGTGCCCGTAACAGTATGGTTGAAGGGAGTTGAATGAAAAACGTGTAACGACACACTATTGTACAAGGGTATCGAAGTATGTTGAAAATTTATTTCATAGGTGTAGTTTGGTTTCAAAACGAAGTAGCATCGCTCAAGATGATCTAAATGTAAAAATAGACTTGTTTAAACAGTATATTTAAAAGCTGTGAACTTATATTTGCATGGAAACAGTCTATTGAATCCAGGTATCGAGGCATGATGGAATTTGATATAGGCGCACTTACAATAATACACAAAGTAGCATGGGTTGAGATGATATATATATCGACAAAAAATGGTCAAAACAGTGTGATCAAAAGGAGTTGAATAAGATTAAAATACTGGTGTGCCATTTAACCAAGAAGTATAGTGAAAAGTGTTTATAAGGACGTACTTACAGTGGTATTCGAAGAAGCTCCATATGTCGTGAGGTATGTACATAGAGTGAAACGTTGGCCGTAATGGTATGGTTGATAGGAATTGAATGAAAAGCGTGTAACGACACACTATTGTACGAGCATATCGAAGCACGTAGGAAATTTATTTCATAGGCGTACTTTGGTGTTCAGTGAAGTAGCATCGCTCGAGATGGTCTAGACGTAAAGAAAGACTGTTGCTTAAATGGTATATTTGAAAGCTGTCAAATGAAATATGCATAGCAATAGTCTATTGAATCAAGGTATCGAGGCATGATGGAAGTTCATATAGGTGCAATTACAACTGTACATGAAGAAGTTGCATGGGTTGAGATGCTATACATCAAGAAAAAGTGTTGAAACGGAGTGATCAAAGGGAGTTCAATGAGAAACAAATGATGTGCTATTCAACGAAATTATGGATGCATGTTGAAATTTGGTTTTTGTAAATGTGCTTTATATAGTGTTTGAAGAAGTAGCATGGATAGTGATGGAAAACTGTTCAAGCGGTCTGGTCTGGAAATGTTGAATGAAATAATAATGATATGCTATTAAACCAATATATCGGAAGTATGGTGGAAATTACTTTATAGACGTTTTATGCTGGTATACGAAAAGGTCGCATGGATTTAGATGGTATGTGTAAAAATAGAAGCTTTTGAAGTGGTGTGATGAAAAGGAGCTGAATGAGATACCAATACTGATGTGCCATGTAACCAAGTTATAGAAGTATAGTGAAAATTGTTTATATGGACATGCTTACGGTGGTATTCGAAGAACCTCCATATGTCGCGACACCGTAACGGCATGGTTGAAAGGAGTTGCATGAAAGACGTTTAATGACACACTATTGTACGAGGATATCGAAGCATGTAGGAACCTTATTTCATAGGTGTACTTTGGTGTTCAGTGAAGTAGCATCTCTCGAGATTGTCTAGACGTAAAGAAAGACTGTTGTTTAAATGGTATATTTGAAAGCTGTCCAATGAAATATGCATAGCAATAGTCTATTGAATCAAGGTATCGAGGTATGATGGAAGTTCATATAGGCACAATTACAACGGTACACAAAGAAGTGGGATGAGTTGAGATGTTATATAATAAAAAAAAAGGTTGATATGGTGTGATCAAAGGGAGTTAAGTGAGAAACAATGATGTGTTATTCAACGAAATTATGGAAGCGTGTTGAAATTTGGTTTTGTAAATGTGCTTTATATAATGTTTGAAGAAGTAGCATGGCTACTGAGGGAAAACTGTTCAAGCGGTATGGTCTGAGAGTGTTGGATGAAATAATAATAATGATACGCTATTGAACCATTCTGTCAAAGTATGGTGGAAGTGGGTTTTAGACATTTTCGGCCGGTGTACGAAGAGGTCGCATGGATTGTGATGGTATATATAAAAATGAAAGCTTTTGAAGTGGTGTGATCAAAAGGAGTTGAATGAGATACAAATAATAATATGCCAATTAACCAAGTTATAGAAGAATAGTGAAAACTTATTATACGAACGTACTTACTGTGGTATTGAATGAAGCTCCATTTGTCGTAATGGTATATAAATATATTAAAACGGTGCCCATAACAGTATCGTTGAAGGGAGTTGAATGAAAAACGTGTAACGACACACACGTTTTTATACGTTTTATGCTGGTATACGAAAAGGTCGCATGGATTTAGATGGTATGTGTAAAAATAGTACGATACCCTTGTATTGTACAAGGGTATCGAAGTATGTTGAAAATTTATTTCATAGGTGTAGTTTGGTTTCAAAACGAAGTAGCATCGCTCAAGATGATCTAAATGTAAAAATAGACTTGTTTAAACAGTATATTTAAAAGCTGTGAACTTATATTTGCATGGAAACAGTCTATTGAATCCAGGTATCGAGGCATGATGGAAATTGATATAGGCGCACTTACAATAATACACAAAGTAGCATGGGTTGAGATGATATATATATCGACAAAAAATGGTCAAAACGGTGTGATCAAAAGGAGTTGAATAAGATAAAAATACTGGTGTGCCATTTAACCAAGAAGTATAGTGAAAAGTGTTTATAAGGACATACTTACAGTGGTATTCGAAGAAGCTCCATATGTCGTGAGTTATGTAAATAGAGTGAAACGTTGGCCGTAACGGTATGGTTGATAGGGATTGAATGAAAAGCGTGTAACGACACACCATTGTACGAGCATATCGAAGCACATAGGAAATTTATTTCATAGGCGTACTTTGGTGTTCAGTGAAGTAGAGATGGTCTAGACGTAAAGAAAGACTGTTGTTTAAACGGTATGGTTGAAAGCTATCAAATTAAACATGCATTGAAATAGTCTATTGAATAGAGGAATGATGGAAGTTGGTATAGGCGCATTTACAACGGGGGTACACCAAGAAGTAGCATGGGTCGAGATGGTATATATAAAAATAAAAGCTTTTGAAGTGGTGTGATCGAAAGGAGTTCAGTGAGATACAAATACTGATCTGCCATTTAACCAAGTTATAGAAGCATAGTGAAAATTGTTTATATAGACGTAGATACAGTGGTATTTGAGAAATCTCCATATGGTCGTGATGGTACATAAATAGCAAGAAACGCTGGCTGTACCCGTACGGTTTGAAGGAGTTGATGTACGAGTAACAGTACGCTATTGAACCAAGTAATCGAAGCATGGTGGAAATTGATGGACGCATTTACATTGGTATTCAACGTAGGACAAAGTGGTGAGACCATGAATTACTGCAGTTTTTGAAATGGTATGGTGAAAAAGGGAGTTGAATGAAATACCAGTAAGCGTGGTGGAAATATATTTCTAAGCGTACTTACAGTGCTATGCGATCAAGTGTAGTGTTGGTCGAGGCTGTTTATGTATGGTGTGTGAAATTTATTCTTGTAAATCGATAAGCCCGCTGTTCAATCGAAATATCACTGTATACCTGAAGTTTGTTTCATAGACGTGGCTATATGGTATTTGAGAAAAAGAAACTGGACAATACATATATATATAAATAATGAAAAAGAGTGGTTGAAATGATAAAGTTGAAATCAGTGCAATGAGCAGTCAATAACAAGAGGCATTTATTCAGAATATCGCAGTATACGAGAAACTGGCTTCATAGACATGCATATATTGGTGCTTGTAAAATAGGATGGGTCGAGATGTATATCAATAATGCGAGACATTGGATTACAGAATGTTGTTGAAATCAGTACAACGAAAAATGGTTAATACTTGAAACATGAATGTCACAGTCCCCCATAAAATATTTTCAATGGCTTGTATGTAATGGCAGTTTGAATAATTGGCGTGGGTTGGTTTGCAAGGTGATGTGAAAAGGTGGTTGGAATCCGTGCAGTATGATGCAGCGATATGCTTTTGAAGGAAAGATCACAGTAAAAGTTGAATTCATAAACGTCCTTATCTTAAAATTCAATCTAGTAGCGTGAGTTGAGTTTGTATATATGTAACGAAAAACTGCTAGTTGAAAAGATATGAATAACAATGACGCGCGTTTGAACTGAGGTATCGAAACGTGGTGGTAATTGATTTTATAAACGTTTTAGGCTGGTATACGAAGAAGTACCATGGATTAGGAGGGTATATATATATATATAAAAAAATATTTTGTAATGGAGTGTTCAAAACCACTTGAAAGAGATACAAATAATAGAATTGTGGTGAAAATTGATTTCATAGACGTAGTTACAGTGGTATTCAAAGAACCTTCGTAGGCCGTTATCGTACATAAGAGGAAAACTGTGGCCATATGATGCACTATTGCCTGAGGATAAGGAAGCACGTTGGAAATTTATTTCATAGGTGTACTTTGGTGCTCAGCGAAGTAGCATCAATAGAGTTTGTCTACACGTAAAGAAAGACTGTTGTTTAAAAGGTATATTTGAAAGCTGTCAAATTATATATGCATACAAATAGTCTTTTGAATCAAGGAATGATGGCAGTTGATATAGGTGCAATTACAACGGTACATCAAGAAGTTGCATGGGCTGAGATGCTACACATAAAAGAAACTGTTGAAACGGAGTGATCAAAGGGAGTTCAATGAGAAAGAAATGATGTGCTATTCAACGAAATTATAGACGGATTTTGAAATTTGGTTTTTGTAAATGTGGTTTATATAGTGTCTGAAGAAGTAGCATGGATAGTGATGGAAAACTGTTCAAGCGGTATGGTCTGGAAGTGTTGAATGAAATAAAATGATACGCTATTGAACCAATATGTCGGAAGTATGGTGGAAATCTACTTTATAGACGTTTTATGCAGGTATACGAAAAGGTCGCATGGATTGAGATGGTATATATAAAAATAGAAGCTTTTGAAGTGGTGTGATGAAAAGGAGTTGAATGAGATACAAATACTGATGTGCCACGTAACCAAGTTATAGAAGTATAGTGAAAATTGTTTATATGGACGTGCTTACGGTGGTATACGAAGAACCTCCATATGTCGCGACACCGTAACGGCATGGTTGAAAGGAGTTGCATGAAACACGTTTAATGACACACTATTGTACGAGGATATCGAAGCATGTAGGAACCTTATTTCATAGGTGTACTTTGGTGATCAGTGAAGTAGCATCGCTCGAGATTGTCTAGACGTAAAGAAAGACTGTTGTTTAAAGGGTATATTTGAAAGCTGTCCAATGAAATATGCATAGCAATAGTCTATTGAATCAAGGTATCGAGGCATGATGGAAGTTCATATAGGCACAATTACAACGGTACACAAAAAAATGGGATGAGTTGAGATGTTATATAATAAAAAAAAGGTTGATATGGTGTGATCAAAGGGAGTTCAGTGAGAAACAAAGAATGATGTGTTATTCAACGAAATTATGGAAGCATGTTGAAATTTGGTTTTGTAAATGTGCTTTATATAATGTTTGAAGAAGTAGCATGGCTAGGTGAGGGAGAACTGTTCAAGCGGTATGGTCTCACATTTTCGGCCAGTGTACGAAGAGGTCGTATGGATTGAGATTTTATATATAAAAACGAAAGCTTTTGAAGTGGTGTGATAAAAAGGAGTTGAATGAGCTACAAATAATAATATGCCAATTAACCAAGTTATAGAAGAATAGTGAAAATTTATACGAACGTAGTTACGGGTGGTATTCAAAGAAGCTCCATATGTCGTGATGGTATGTAAATAGAGTAAAATGTTGGCCGTAATAGTATGGTTGATAGGAGTTGAATGAAAAACGTGTAATGACACACTATGGTGCGAGGATATCGAAGTATGTTGAAAATTTATTTCATAGGCGTAGTTTGGCTTCAAAACGAAGTAGCTTCGCTCAAGATGGATCTACATGCAAAAATAGACTTTTTAAACGGTATATTTAAAAGCTGTGAATTTATATGTGCATGGAAATAGTCTTTTGAATCAAGGTATCGAGGCATGATGGAATTTGATATAGGCGCACTTACAACGGTACACAAAGTAGCATGGGCTGAGATATTATATATAAAGACATAAAACGGTCAAAACGGTGTGATCAAAAGGAGTTGAATGAGATGAAAATACTGGTGTGCCATTTAACCAAGATGTATGTGAAAAGTTTTTACAAGGACGTACTTACAGTGGTATTCGAAGAAGCTCCATATGTCGTGATGGTATGTATATAGAGTGAAACATTGGCCGTAACGGTATGGTTGATAGGAGTTGAATGAAAAACATGTAATGACACACTATTGTACGAGCATATCGAAGGATGTAGGAAATTTATTTCATAGGCGTACTTTGGTGTTCAGTGAAGTAGCATCGCTCGAGATGGTCTAGACGTAAAGAAAGACTGTTGCTTAAATGGTATATTTGAAACCTGTCAAATGAAATATGCATAGCAATAGTCTATTGAATCAAGGTATCGAGGCATGATGGAAGTTCATATAGGTGCAATTACAACTGTACATGAATTTGCATGGGTTGAGATGCTATACATAAAAAAAAAGTGTTGAAACGGAGTGATCAAAGGGAGTTCAATGAGAAACAAATGATGTGCTATTCAACGAAATTATGGATGCATGTTGAAATTTGGTTTTTGTAAATGTGCTTTATATAGTGTTTGAAGAAGTAGCATGGATAGTGATGGAAAACTGTTCAAGCGGTCTGGTCTGGAAATGTTGAATGAAATAATAATGATACGCTATTAAACCAATATATCGGAAGTATGGTGGAAATTACTTTATAGACGTTTTATGCTGGTATACGAAAAGGTCGCATGGATTTAGATGGTATATATAAAAATAGAAGCTTTTGAAGTGGTGTGATGAAAAGGAGTTGAATGAGATACAAATACTGATGTGCCATGTAACCAAGTTATAGCAGTATAGTGAAAATTGTTTATATCGACATGCTTACGGTGGTATTCGAAGAACCTCCATATGTCGCGACACCGTAACGGCATGGTTGAAAGGAGTTGCATGAAAGACGTTTAATGACACACTATTGTACGAGGATATCGAAGCATGTAGGAACCTTATTTCATAGGTGTACTTTGGTGTTCAGTGAAGTAGCATCGCTCGAGATTGTCTAGACGTAAAGAAAGACTGTTGTTTAAATGGTATATTTGAAAGCTGTCCAATGAAATATGCATAGCAATAGTCTATTGAATCAAGGTATCGAGGTATGATGGAAGTTCATATAGGCACAATTACAACGGTACACAAAGAAGTGGGATGAGTTGAGATGTTATATAATAAAAAAAAGGTTGATATGGTGTGATCAAAGGGAGTTCAGTGAGAAACAATGATGTGTTATTCAACGAAATTATGGAAGCGTGTTGAAATTTGGTTTTGTAAATGCGCTTTATATAATGTTTGAAGAAGTAGCATGGCTACTGAGGGAAAACTGTTCAAGCGGTATGGTCTGAAAGTGTTGGATGAAATAATAATAATGATACGCTATTGAACCATTCTATCGAAGTATGGTGGAAGTGGGTTTTAGACACTTTCGGCCGGTGTACGAAGAGTTCGCATGGATTGTGATGGTATATATAAAAATGAAAGCTTTTGAAGTGGTGTGATCAAAAGGAGTTGAATGAGATACAAATAATAATAGGCCAATTAACCAAGTTATAGAAGAATAGTGAAAACTTTTATACGAACGTACTTACTGTGGTATTGAATGAAGCTCCATTTGTCGTAATGGTATATAAATATATTAAAATGGTGCCCGTAACAGTATCGTTGAAGGGAGTTGAATGAAAAACGTGTAACGACACACTATTGTACAAGGGTATCGAAGTATGTTGAAAATTTATTTCATAGGTGTAGTTTGGTTTCAAAACGAAGTAGCATCGCTCAAGATGATCTAAATGTAAAAATAGACTTGTTTAAACAGTATATTTAAAAGCTGTGAACTTATATTTGCATGGAAACAGTCTATTGAATCCAGGTATCGAGGCATGATGGAATTTGATATAGGCGCACTTACAATAATACACAAAGTAGCATGGGTTGAGATGATATATATATCGACAAAAAATGGTCAAAAAGGTGTGATTAAAAGGAGTTGAATAAGATAAAAATACTGGTGTGCCATTTAACCAAGAAGTATAGTGAAAAGTGTTTATAAGGACGTACTTACAGTGGTATTCGAAGAAGCTCCATATGTCGTGAGGTATGTACATAGAGTGAAACGTTGGCCGTAACGGTATGGTTGATAGGAATTGAATGAAAAGCGTGTAACGACACACCATTGTACGAGCATATCGAAGCACGTAGGAAATTTATTTCATAGGCGTACTTTGGTGTTCACTGAAGTAGCATCGCTCGAGATGGTCTAGACATAAAAGAAAGACTGTTGTTTAAACGGTATGGTTGAAAGCTATCAAATTGAACATGCATTGAAATAGTCTATTGAATAGAGGAATGATGGAAGTTGGTATAGGCGCATTTACAACAAGAAGTAGCATGGGTCGAGATGGTATATATAAAAATAAAAGCTTTTGAAGTGGTGTGATCAAAAGGAGTTCAGTGAGATACAAATACTGATCTGCCATTTAACCAAGTTATAGAAGCATAGTGAAAATTGTTTATATAGACGTAGATACAGTGGTATTTGAGAAATCTCCATATGGTCGTGATGGTACATAAATAGCAAGAAACGCTGGCTGTGCCCGTACGGTTTGAAGGAGCTGATGTACGAGTAACACTACGCTATTGAACCAAGTAATCGAAGCACGGTGGAAATTGATGGACGCATTTACATTGGTATTCAACGTAGGACAAAGTGGTGAGACCATAAATTACTGCAGTTTTTGAAATGGTATGGTGAAAAAGGGAGTTGAATGAAATACCAGTAAGCGTGGTGGAAATATATTTCTAAGCGTACTTACAGTGCTATGCGATCAAGTGTAGTGTTGGTCGAGGCTGTTTATGTATGGTGTGTGAAATTTATTCTTGTAAATCGATAAGCCCGCTGTTCAATCGAAATATCACTGTATACCTGAAGTTTGTTTCATAGACGTGGCTATATGGTATTTGAGAAAAAGAAACTGGACAATACATATATATATAAATAATGAAAAAGAGTGGTTGAAATGATAAAGTTGAAATCAGTGCAATGAGCAGTCAATAACAAGAGGCATTTATTCAGAATATCGCAGTATACGAGAAACTGGCTTCATAGACATGCATATATTGGTGCTTGTAAAATAGGATGGGTCGAGATGTATATCAATAATGCGAGACATTGGATTACAGAATGTTGTTGAAATCAGTACAACGAAAAATGGTTAATACTTGAAACATGAATGTCACAGTCCCCCATAAAATATTTTCAATGGCTTGTATATAATGGCAATTTGAATAATTGGCGTGGGTTGGTTTGCAAGGTGATGTGAAAAGGTGGCTGGAATCCGTGCAGTATGATGCAGCGATATGCTTTTGAAGGAAAGATCACAGTAAAAGTTGAATTCATAAACGTCCTTATCTTAATATTCAATGGAGTAGCGTGAGTTGAGTTTGTATATATGTAACGAAAAACTGCTAGTTGAAAAGATATGAATAACAATGACACGCGTTTGAACTGAGGTATCGAAACGTGGTGGTAATTGATTTTATAAACGTTTTAGGCTGGTATACGAAGAAGTACCATGGATTAGGAGGGTATATATATATATATATAAAAAATATTTTGTAATGGAGTGTTCAAAACCACTTGAAAGAGATACAAATAATAGAATTGTGGTGAAAATTGATTTCATAGACGTAGTTACAGTGGTATTCAAAGAACCTTCGTAGGCCGTTATCGTACATAAGAGGAAAACTGTGGCCATATGATGCACTATTGCCTGAGGATAAGGAAGCACGTTGGAAATTTATTTCATAGGTGTACTTTGGTGCTCAGCGAAGTAGCATCAATAGAGTTTGTCTACACGTAAAGAAAGACTGTTGTTTAAAAGGTATATTTGAAAGCTGTCAAATTATATATGCATACAAATAATCTTTTGAATCAAGGAATGATGGCAGTTGATATAGGTGCAATTACAACGGTACATCAAGAAGTTGCATGGGCTGAGATGCTACACATAAAAGAAACTGTTGAAACGGAGTGATCAAAGGGAGTTCAATGAGAAAGAAATGATGTGCTATTCAACGAAATTATAGACGGATTTTGAAATTTGGTTTTTGTAAATGTGGTTTATATAGTGTCTGAAGAAGTAGCATGGATAGTGATGGAAAACTGTTCAAGCGGTATGGTCTGGAAGTGTTGAATGAAATAAAATGATACGCTATTGAACCAATATGTCGGAAGTATGGTGGAAATCTACTTTATAGACGTTTTATGCAGGTATACGAAAAGGTCGCATGGATTGAGATGGTATATATAAAAATAGAAGCTTTTGAAGTGGTGTGATGAAAAGGAGTTGAATGAGATACAAGTACTGATGTGCCACGTAACCAAGTTATAGAAGTATAGTGAAAATTGTTTATATGGACGTGCTTACGGTGGTATACGAAGAACCTCCATATGTTGCGACACCGTAACGGCATGGTTGAAAGGAGTTGCATGAAACACGTTTAATGACACACTATTGTACGAGGATATCGAAGCATGTAGGAACCTTATTTCATAGGTGTACTTTGGTGATCAGTGAAGTAGCATCGCTCGAGATTGTCTAGACGTAAAGAAAGACTGTTGTTTAAAGGGTATATTTGAAAGCTGTCCAATGAAATATGCATAGCAATAGTCTATTGAATCAAGGTATCGAGGCATGATGGAAGTTCATATAGGCACAATTACAACGGTACACAAAAAAATGGGATGAGTTGAGATGTTATATAATAAAAAAAAGGTTGATATGGTGTGATCAAAGGGAGTTCAGTGAGAAACAAAGAATGATGTGTTATTCAACGAAATTATGGAAGCATGTTGAAATTTGGTTTTGTAAATGTGCTTTATATAATGTTTGAAGAAGTAGCATGGCTAGGTGAGGGAGTACTGTTCAAGCGGTATGGTCTCACATTTTCGGCCAGTGTACGAAGAGGTCGTATGGATTGAGATTTTATATATAAAAACGAAAGCTTTTGAAGTGGTGTGATAAAAAGGAGTTGAATGAGCTACAAATAATAATATGCCAATTAACCAAGTTATAGAAGAATAGTGAAAATTTATACGAACGTAGTTACGGGTGGTATTCAAAGAAGCTCCATATGTCGTGATGGTATGTAAATAGAGTAAAATGTTGGCCGTAATAGTATGGTTGATAGGAGTTGAATGAAAAACGTGTAATGACACACTATGGTACGAGGATATCGAAGTATGTTGAAAATTTATTTCATAGGCGTAGTTTGGCTTCAAAACGAAGTAGCTTCGCTCAAGATGGATCTACATGCAAAAATAGACTTTTTAAACGGTATATTTAAAAGCTGTGAATTTATATGTGCATGGAAATAGTCTTTTGAATCAAGGTATCGAGGCATGATGGAATTTGATATAGGCGCACTTACAACGGTACACAAAGTAGCATGGGCTGAGATATTATATATAAAGACATAAAACGGTCAAAACGGTGTGATCAAAAGGAGTTGAATGAGATGAAAATACTGGTGTGCCATTTAACCAAGATGTATGTGAAAAGTTTTTACAAGGACGTACTTACAGTGGTATTCGAAGAAGCTCCATATGTCGTGATGGTATGTATATAGAGTGAAACATTGGCCGTAACGGTATGGTTGATAGGAGTTGAATGAAAAACATGTAATGACACACTATTGTACGAGCATATCGAAGGATGTAGGAAATTTATTTCATAGGCGTACTTTGGTGTTCAGTGAAGTAGCATCGCTCGAGATGGTCTAGACGTAAAGAAAGACTGTTGCTTAAATGGTATATTTGAAACCTGTCAAATGAAATATGCATAGCAATAGTCTATTGAATCAAGGTATCGAGGCATGATGGAAGTTCATATAGGTGCAATTACAACTGTACATGAATTTGCATGGGTTGAGATGCTATACATAAAAAAAAAGTGTTGAAACGGAGTGATCAAAGGGAGTTCAATGAGAAACAAATGATGTGCTATTCAACGAAATTATGGATGCATGTTGAAATTTGGTTTTTGTAAATGTGCTTTATATAGTGTTTGAAGAAGTAGCATGGATAGTGATGGAAAACTGTTCAAGCGGTCTGGTCTGGAAATGTTGAATGAAATAATAATGATACGCTATTAAACCAATATATCGGAAGTATGGTGGAAATTACTTTATAGACGTTTTATGCTGGTATACGAAAAGGTCGCATGGATTTAGATGGTATATATAAAAATAGAAGCTTTTGAAGTGGTGTGATGAAAAGGAGTTGAATGAGATACAAATACTGATGTGCCATGTAACCAAGTTATAGCAGTATAGTGAAAATTGTTTATATCGACATGCTTACGGTGGTATTCGAAGAACCTCCATATGTCGCGACACCGTAACGGCATGGTTGAAAGGAGTTGCATGAAAGACGTTTAATGACACACTATTGTACGAGGATATCGAAGCATGTAGGAACCTTATTTCATAGGTGTACTTTGGTGTTCAGTGAAGTAGCATCGCTCGAGATTGTCTAGACGTAAAGAAAGACTGTTGTTTAAATGGTATATTTGAAAGCTGTCCAATGAAATATGCATAGCAATAGTCTATTGAATCAAGGTATCGAGGTATGATGGAAGTTCATATAGGCACAATTACAACGGTACACAAAGAAGTGGGATGAGTTGAGATGTTATATAATAAAAAAAAAGGTTGATATGGTGTGATCAAAGGGAGTTCAGTGAGAAACAATGATGTGTTATTCAACGAAATTATGGAAGCGTGTTGAAATTTGGTTTTGTAAATGCGCTTTATATAATGTTTGAAGAAGTAGCATGGCTACTGAGGGAAAACTGTTCAAGCGGTATGGTCTGAAAGTGTTGGATGAAATAATAATAATGATACGCTATTGAACCATTCTATCGAAGTATGGTGGAAGTGGGTTTTAGACACTTTCGGCCGGTGTACGAAGAGTTCGCATGGATTGTGATGGTATATATAAAAATGAAAGCTTTTGAAGTGGTGTGATCAAAAGGAGTTGAATGAGATACAAATAATAATAGGCCAATTAACCAAGTTATAGAAGAATAGTGAAAACTTTTATACGAACGTACTTACTGTGGTATTGAATGAAGCTCCATTTGTCGTAATGGTATATAAATATATTAAAATGGTGCCCGTAACAGTATCGTTGAAGGGAGTTGAATGAAAAACGTGTAACGACACACTATTGTACAAGGGTATCGAAGTATGTTGAAAATTTATTTCATAGGTGTAGTTTGGTTTCAAAACGAAGTAGCATCGCTCAAGATGATCTAAATGTAAAAATAGACTTGTTTAAACAGTATATTTAAAAGCTGTGAACTTATATTTGCATGGAAACAGTCTATTGAATCCAGGTATCGAGGCATGATGGAATTTGATATAGGCGCACTTACAATAATACACAAAGTAGCATGGGTTGAGATGATATATATATCGACAAAAAATGGTCAAAAAGGTGTGATTAAAAGGAGTTGAATAAGATAAAAATACTGGTGTGCCATTTAACCAAGAAGTATAGTGAAAAGTGTTTATAAGGACGTACTTACAGTGGTATTCGAAGAAGCTCCATATGTCGTGAGGTATGTACATAGAGTGAAACGTTGGCCGTAACGGTATGGTTGATAGGAATTGAATGAAAAGCGTGTAACGACACACCATTGTACGAGCATATCGAAGCACGTAGGAAATTTATTTCATAGGCGTACTTTGGTGTTCACTGAAGTAGCATCGCTCGAGATGGTCTAGACATAAAAGAAAGACTGTTGTTTAAACGGTATGGTTGAAAGCTATCAAATTGAACATGCATTGAAATAGTCTATTGAATAGAGGAATGATGGAAGTTGGTATAGGCGCATTTACAACAAGAAGTAGCATGGGTCGAGATGGTATATATAAAAATAAAAGCTTTTGAAGTGGTGTGATCAAAAGGAGTTCAGTGAGATACAAATACTGATCTGCCATTTAACCAAGTTATAGAAGCATAGTGAAAATTGTTTATATAGACGTAGATACAGTGGTATTTGAGAAATCTCCATATGGTCGTGATGGTACATAAATAGCAAGAAACGCTGGCTGTGCCCGTACGGTTTGAAGGAGCTGATGTACGAGTAACACTACGCTATTGAACCAAGTAATCGAAGCACGGTGGAAATTGATGGACGCATTTACATTGGTATTCAACGTAGGACAAAGTGGTGAGACCATAAATTACTGCAGTTTTTGAAATGGTATGGTGAAAAAGGGAGTTGAATGAAATACCAGTAAGCGTGGTGGAAATATATTTCTAAGCGTACTTACAGTGCTATGCGATCAAGTGTAGTGTTGGTCGAGGCTGTTTATGTATGGTGTGTGAAATTTATTCTTGTAAATCGATAAGCCCGCTGTTCAATCGAAATATCACTGTATACCTGAAGTTTGTTTCATAGACGTGGCTATATGGTATTTGAGAAAAAGAAACTGGACAATACATATATATATAATAATGAAAAAGAGTGGTTGAAATGATAAAGTTGAAATCAGTGCAATGAGCAGTCAATAACAAGAGGCATTTATTCAGAATATCGCAGTATACG
The DNA here is from genome assembly GCF_013339695.2 of Rhipicephalus sanguineus. Lineage (NCBI taxonomy): Eukaryota > Metazoa > Arthropoda > Arachnida > Ixodida > Ixodidae > Rhipicephalus > Rhipicephalus sanguineus. The sequence continues at coordinate 20,963,947 of NC_051186.1, read as the reverse complement.
AGAAACTGGCTTCATAGACATGCATATATTGGTGCTTGTAAAATAGGATGGGTCGAGATGTATATCAATAATGCGAGACATTGGATTACAGAATGTTGTTGAAATCAGTACAACGAAAAATGGTTAATACTTGAAACATGAATGTCACAGTCCCCCATAAAATATTTTCAATGGCTTGTATATAATGGCAATTTGAATAATTGGCGTGGGTTGGTTTGCAAGGTGATGTGAAAAGGTGGCTGGAATCCGTGCAGTATGATGCAGCGATATGCTTTTGAAGGAAAGATCACAGTAAAAGTTGAATTCATAAACGTCCTTATCTTAATATTCAATGGAGTAGCGTGAGTTGAGTTTGTATATATGTAACGAAAAACTGCTAGTTGAAAAGATATGAATAACAATGACACGCGTTTGAACTGAGGTATCGAAACGTGGTGGTAATTGATTTTATAAACGTTTTAGGCTGGTATACGAAGAAGTACCATGGATTAGGAGGGTATATATATATATATAAAAAATATTTTGTAATGGAGTGTTCAAAACCACTTGAAAGAGATACAAATAATAGAATTGTGGTGAAAATTGATTTCATAGACGTAGTTACAGTGGTATTCAAAGAACCTTCGTAGGCCGTTATCGTACATAAGAGGAAAACTGTGGCCATATGATGCACTATTGCCTGAGGATAAGGAAGCACGTTGGAAATTTATTTCATAGGTGTACTTTGGTGCTCAGCGAAGTAGCATCAATAGAGTTTGTCTACACGTAAAGAAAGACTGTTGTTTAAAAGGTATATTTGAAAGCTGTCAAATTATATATGCATACAAATAGTCTTTTGAATCAAGGAATGATGGCAGTTGATATAGGTGCAATTACAACGGTACATCAAGAAGTTGCATGGGCTGAGATGCTACACATAAAAGAAACTGTTGAAACGGAGTGATCAAAGGGAGTTCAATGAGAAAGAAATGATGTGCTATTCAACGAAATTATAGACGGATTTTGAAATTTGGTTTTTGTAAATGTGGTTTATATAGTGTCTGAAGAAGTAGCATGGATAGTGATGGAAAACTGTTCAAGCGGTATGGTCTGGAAGTGTTGAATGAAATAAAATGATACGCTATTGAACCAATATGTCGGAAGTATGGTGGAAATCTACTTTATAGACGTTTTATGCAGGTATACGAAAAGGTCGCATGGATTGAGATGGTATATATAAAAATAGAAGCTTTTGAAGTGGTGTGATGAAAAGGAGTTGAATGAGATACAAATACTGATGTGCCACGTAACCAAGTTATAGAAGTATAGTGAAAATTGTTTATATGGACGTGCTTACGGTGGTATACGAAGAACCTCCATATGTCGCGACACCGTAACGGCATGGTTGAAAGGAGTTGCATGAAACACGTTTAATGACACACTATTGTACGAGGATATCGAAGCATGTAGGAACCTTATTTCATAGGTGTACTTTGGTGATCAGTGAAGTAGCATCGCTCGAGATTGTCTAGACGTAAAGAAAGACTGTTGTTTAAAGGGTATATTTGAAAGCTGTCCCATGAAATATGCATAGCAATAGTCTATTGAATCAAGGTATCGAGGCATGATGGAAGTTCATATAGGCACAATTAAAACGGTACACAAAAAAATGGGATGAGTTGAGATGTTATATAATAAAAAAAAGGTTGATATGGTGTGATCAAAGGGAGTTCAGTGAGAAACAAAGAATGATGTGTTATTCAACGAAATTATGGAAGCATGTTGAAATTTGGTTTTGTAAATGTGCTTTATATAATGTTTGAAGAAGTAGCATGGCTAGGTGAGGGAGAACTGTTCAAGCGGTATGGTCTCACATTTTCGGCCAGTGTACGAAGAGGTCGTATGGATTGAGATTTTATATATAAAAACGAAAGCTTTTGAAGTGGTGTGATAAAAAGGAGTTGAATGAGCTACAAATAATAATATGCCAATTAACCAAGTTATAGAAGAATAGTGAAAATTTATACGAACGTAGTTACGGGTGGTATTCAAAGAAGCTCCATATGTCGTGATGGTATGTAAATAGAGTAAAATGTTGGCCGTAATAGTATGGTTGATAGGAGTTGAATGAAAAACGTGTAATGACACACTATGGTACGAGGATATCGAAGTATGTTGAAAATTTATTTCATAGGCGTAGTTTGGCTTCAAAACGAAGTAGCTTCGCTCAAGATGGATCTACATGCAAAAATAGACTTTTTAAACGGTATATTTAAAAGCTGTGAATTTATATGTGCATGGAAATAGTCTTTTGAATCAAGGTATCGAGGCATGATGGAATTTGATATAGGCGCACTTACAACGGTACACAAAGTAGCATGGGCTGAGATATTATATATAAAGACATAAAACGGTCAAAACGGTGTGATCAAAAGGAGTTGAATGAGATGAAAATACTGGTGTGCCATTTAACCAAGATGTATGTGAAAAGTTTTTACAAGGACGTACTTACAGTGGTATTCGAAGAAGCTCCACATGTCGTGATGGTATGTATATAGAGTGAAACATTGGCCGTAACGGTATGGTTGATAGGAGTTGAATGAAAAACATGTAATGACACACTATTGTACGAGCATATCGAAGGATGTAGGAAATTTATTTCATAGGCGTACTTTGGTGTTCAGTGAAGTAGCATCGCTCGAGATGGTCTAGACGTAAAGAAAGACTGTTGCTTAAATGGTATATTTGAAACCTGTCAAATGAAATATGCATAGCAATAGTCTATTGAATCAAGGTATCGAGGCATGATGGAAGTTCATATAGGTGCAATTACAACTGTACATGAATTTGCATGGGTTGAGATGCTATACATAAAAAAAAGTGTTGAAACGGAGTGATCAAAGGGAGTTCAATGAGAAACAAATGATGTGCTATTCAACGAAATTATGGATGCATGTTGAAATTTGGTTTTTGTAAATGTGCTTTATATAGTGTTTGAAGAAGTAGTATGGATAGTGATGGAAAACTGTTCAAGCGGTCTGGTCTGGAAATGTTGAATGAAATAATAATGATACGCTATTAAACCAATATATCGGAAGTATGGTGGAAATTACTTTATAGACGTTTTATGCTGGTATACGAAAAGGTCGCATGGATTTAGATGGTATATATAAAAATAGAAGCTTTTGAAGTGGTGTGATGAAAAGGAGTTGAATGAGATACAAATACTGATGTGCCACGTAACCAAGTTATAGAAGTATAGTGAAAATTGTTTATATGGACGTGCTTACGGTGGTATACGAAGAACCTCCATATGTCGCGACACCGTAACGGCATGGTTGAAAGGAGTTGCATGAAAGACGTTTAATGACACACTATTGTACGAGGATATCGAAGCATGTAGGAACCTTATTTCATAGGTGTACTTTGGTGTTCAGTGAGGTAGCATCGCTCGAGATTGTCTAGACGTAAAGAAAGACTGTTGTTTAAATGGTATATTTGAAAGCTGTCCAATGAAATATGCATAGCAATAGTCTATTGAATCAAGGTATCGAGGTATGATGGAAGTTCATATAGGCACAATTACAACGGTACACAAAGAAGTGGGATGAGTTGAGACGTTATATAATAAAAAAAAAGGTTGATATGGTGTGATCAAAGGGAGTTCAGTGAGAAACAATGATGTGTTATTCAACGAAATTATGGAAGCGTGTTGAAATTTGGTTTTGTAAATGCGCTTTATATAATGTTTGAAGAAGTAGCATGGCTACTGAGGGAAAACTGTTCAAGCGGTATGGTCTGAAAGTGTTGGATGAAATAATAATAATGATACGCTATTGAACCATTCTATCGAAGTATGGTGGAAGTGGGTTTTAGACACTTTCGGCCGGTGTACGAAGAGTTCGCATGGATTGTGATGGTATATATAAAAATGAAAGCTTTTGAAGTGGTGTGATCAAAAGGAGTTGAATGAGATACAAATAATAATAGGCCAATTAACCAAGTTATAGAAGAATAGTGAAAACTTTTATACGAACGTACTTACTGTGGTATTGAATGAAGCTCCATTTGTCGTAATGGTATATAAATATATTAAAATGGTGCCCGTAACAGTATCGTTGAAGGGAGTTGAATGAAAAACGTGTAACGACACACTATTGTACAAGGGTATCGAAGTATGTTGAAAATTTATTTCATAGGTGTAGTTTGGTTTCAAAACGAAGTAGCATCGCTCAAGATGATCTAAATGTAAAAATAGACTTGTTTAAACAGTATATTTAAAAGCTGTGAACTTATATTTGCATGGAAACAGTCTATTGAATCCAGGTATCGAGGCATGATGGAATTTGATATAGGCGCACTTACAATAACACACAAAGTAGCATGGGTTGAGATGATATATATCGACAAAAAATGGTCAAAAAGGTGTGATTAAAAGGAGTTGAATAAGATAAAAATACTGGTGTGCCATTTAACCAAGAAGTATAGTGAAAAGTGTTTATAAGGGCGTACTTACAGTGGTATTCGAAGAAGCTCCATATGTCGTGAGGTATGTACATAGAGTGAAACGTTGGCCGTAACGGTATGGTTGATAGGAATTGAATGAAAAGCGTGTAACGACACACCATTGTACGAGCATATCGAAGCACGTAGGAAATTTATTTCATAGGCGTACTTTGGTGTTCAGTGAAGTAGCATCGCTCGAGATGGTCTAGACATAAAAGAAAGACTGTTGTTTAAACGGTATGGTTGAAAGCTATCAAATTGAACATGCATTGAAATAGTCTATTGAATAGAGGAATGATGGAATTTGGTATAGGCGCATTTACAACAAGAAGTAGCATGGGTCGAGATGGTATATATAAAAATAAAAGCTTTTGAAGTGGTGTGATCAAAAGGAGTTCAGTGAGATACAAATACTGATCTGCCATTTAACCAAGTTATAGAAGCATAGTGAAAATTGTTTATATAGACGTAGATACAGTGGTATTTGAGAAATCTCCATATGGTCGTGATGGTACATAAATAGCAAGAAACGCTGGCTGTGCCCGTACGGTTTGAAGGAGCTGATGTACGAGTAACACTACGCTATTGAACCAAGTAATCGAAGCACGGTGGAAATTGATGGACGCATTTACATTGGTATTCAACGTAGGACAAAGTGGTGAGACCATAAATTACTGCAGTTTTTGAAATGGTATGGTGAAAAAGGGAGTTGAATGAAATACCAGTAAGCGTGGTGGAAATATATTTCTAAGCGTACTTACAGTGCTATGCGATCAAGTGTAGTGTTGGTCGAGGCTGTTTATGTATGGTGTGTGAAATTTATTCTTGTAAATCGATAAGCCCGCTGTTCAATCGAAATATCACTGTATACCTGAAGTTTGTTTCATAGACGTGGCTATATGGTATTTGAGAAAAAGAAACTGGACAATACATATATATATAAATAATGAAAAAGAGTGGTTGAAATGATAAAGTTGAAATCAGTGCAATGAGCAGTCAATAACAAGAGGCATTTATTCAGAATATCGCAGTATACGAGAAACTGGCTTCATAGACATGCATATATTGGTGCTTGTAAAATAGGATGGGTCGAGATGTATATCAATAATGCGAGACATTGGATTACAGAATGTTGTTGAAATCAGTACAACGAAAAATGGTTAATACTTGAAACATGAATGTCACAGTCCCCCATAAAATATTTTCAATGGCTTGTATATAATGGCAATTTGAATAATTGGCGTGGGTTGGTTTGCAAGGTGATGTGAAAAGGTGGCTGGAATCCGTGCAGTATGATGCAGCGATATGCTTTTGAAGGAAAGATCACAGTAAAAGTTGAATTCATAAACGTCCTTATCTTAATATTCAATGGAGTAGCGTGAGTTGAGTTTGTATATATGTAACGAAAAACTGCTAGTTGAAAAGATATGAATAACAATGACACGCGTTTGAACTGAGGTATCGAAACGTGGTGGTAATTGATTTTATAAACGTTTTAGGCTGGTATACGAAGAAGTACCATGGATTAGGAGGGTATATATATATATATAAAAATATTTTGTAATGGAGTGTTCAAAACCACTTGAAAGAGATACAAATAATAGAATTGTGGTGAAAATTGATTTCATAGACGTAGTTACAGTGGTATTCAAAGAACCTTCGTAGGCCATTATCGTACATAAGAGGAAAACTGTGGCCATATGATGCACTATTGCCTGAGGATAAGGAAGCACGTTGGAAATTTATTTCATAGGTGTACTTTGGTGCTCAGCGAAGTAGCATCAATAGAGTTTGTCTACACGTAAAGAAAGACTGTTGTTTAAAAGGTATATTTGAAAGCTGTCAAATTATATATGCATACAAATAGTCTTTTGAATCAAGGAATGATGGCAGTTGATATAGGTGCAATTACAACGGTACATCAAGAAGTTGCATGGGCTGAGATGCTACACATAAAAGAAACTGTTGAAACGGAGTGATCAAAGGGAGTTCAATGAGAAAGAAATGATGTGCTAGTCAACGAAATTATAGACGGATTTTGAAATTTGGTTTTTGTAAATGTGGTTTATATAGTGTCTGAAGAAGTAGCATGGATAGTGATGGAAAACTGTTCAAGCGGTATGGTCTGGAAGTGTTGAATGAAATAAAATGATACGCTATTGAACCAATATGTCGGAAGTATGGTGGAAATCTACTTTATAGACGTTTTATGCAGGTATACGAAAAGGTCGCATGGATTGAGATGGTATATATAAAAATAGAAGCTTTTGAAGTGGTGTGATGAAAAGGAGTTGAATGAGATACAAATACTGATGTGCCACGTAACCAAGTTATAGAAGTATAGTGAAAATTGTTTATATGGACGTGCTTACGGTGGTATACGAAGAACCTCCATATGTCGCGACACCGTAACGGCATGGTTGAAAGGAGTTGCATGAAACACGTTTAATGACACACTATTGTACGAGGATATCGAAGCATGTAGGAACCTTATTTCATAGGTGTACTTTGGTGTTCAGTGAAGTAGCATCGCTCGAGATTGTCTAGACGTAAAGAAAGACTGTTGTTTAAATGGTATATTTGAAAGCTGTCCAATGAAATATGCATAGCAATAGTCTATTGAATCAAGGTATCGAGGTATGATGGAAGTTCATATAGGCACAATTACAACGGTACACAAAGAAGTGGGATGAGTTGAGATGTTATATAATAAAAAAAAAAGTTGATATGGTGTGATCAAAGGGAGTTCAGTGAGAAACAATGATGTGTTATTCAAGGAAATTATGGAAGCGTGTTGAAATTTGGTTTTGTAAATGCGCTTTATATAATGTTTGAAGAAGTAGCATGGCTACTGAGGGAAAACTGTTCAAGCGGTATGGTCTGAAAGTGTTGGATGAAATAATAATAATGATACGCTATTGAACCATTCTATCGAAGTATGGTGGAAGTGGGTTTTAGACACTTTCGGCCGGTGTACGAAGAGTTCGCATGGATTGTGATGGTATATATAAAAATGAAAGCTTTTGAAGTGGTGTGATCAAAAGGAGTTGAATGAGATACAAATAATAATAGGCCAATTAACCAAGTTATAGAAGAATAGTGAAAACTTTTATACGAACGTACTTACTGTGGTATTGAATGAAGCTCCATTTGTCGTAATGGTATATAAATATATTAAAACGGTGCCCGTAACAGTATCGTTGAAGGGAGTTGAATGAAAAACGTGTAACGACACACTATTGTACAAGGGTATCGAAGTATGTTGAAAATTTATTTCATAGGTGTAGTTTGGTTTCAAAACGAAGTAGCATCGCTCAAGATGATCTAAATGTAAAAATAGACTTGTTTAAACAGTATATTTAAAAGCTGTGAACTTATATTTGCATGGAAACAGTCTATTGAATCCAGGTATCGAGGCATGATGGAATTTGATATAGGCGCACTTACAATAATACACAAAGTAGCATGGGTTGAGATGATATATATATCGACAAAAAATGGTCAAAAAGGTGTGATTAAAAGGAGTTGAATAAGATAAAAATACTGGTGTGCCATTTAACCAAGAAGTATAGTGAAAAGTGTTTATAAGGACGTACTTACAGTGGTATTCGAAGAAGCTCCATATGTCGTGAGGTATGTACATAGAGTGAAACGTTGGCCGTAACGGTATGGTTGATAGGAATTGAATGAACAGCGTGTAACGACACACCATTGTACGAGCATATCGAAGCACGTAGGAAATTTATTTCATAGGCGTACTTTGGTGTTCAGTGAAGTAGCATCGCTCGAGATGGTCTAGACATAAAAGAAAGACTGTTGTTTAAATGGTATGGTTGAAAGCTATCAAATTGAACATGCATTGAAATAGTCTATTGAATAGAGGAATGATGGAAGTTGGTATAGGCGCATTTACAACAAGTAGCATGGGTCGAGATGGTATATATAAAAATAAAAGCTTTTGAAGTGGTGTGATCAAAAGGAGTTCAGTGAGATACAAATACTGATCTGCCATTTAACCAAGTTATAGAAGCATAGTGAAAATTGTTTATATAGACGTAGATACAGTGGTATTTGAGAAATCTCCATATGGTCGTGATGGTACATAAATAGCAAGAAACGCTGGCTGTGCCCGTACGGTTTGAAGGAGTTGATGTACGAGTAACACTACGCTATTGAACCAAGTAATCGAAGCACGGTGGAAATTGATGGACGCATTTACATTGGTATTCAACGTAGGACAAAGTGGTGAGACCATAAATTACTGCAGTTTTTGAAATGGTATGGTGAAAAAGGGAGTTGAATGAAATACCAGTAAGCGTGGTGGAAATATATTTCTAAGCGTACTTACAGTGCTATGCGATCACGTTTAGTGTTGGTCGAGGCTGTTTATGTATGGTGTGTGAAATTTATTCTTGTAAATCGATAAGCCCGCTGTTCAATCGAAATATCACTGTATACCTGAAGTTTGTTTCATAGACGTGGCTATATGGTATTTGAGAAAAAGAAACTGGACAATACATATATATATAAATAATGAAAAAGAGTGGTTGAAATGACAAAGTTGAAATCAGTGCAATGAGCAGTCAATAACAAGAGGCATTTATTCAGAATATCGCAGTATACGAGAAACTGGCTTCATAGACATGCATATATTGGTGCTTGTAAAATAGGATGGGTCGAGATGTATATCAATAATGCGAGACATTGGATTACAGAATGTTGTTGAAATCAGTACAACGAAAAATGGTTAATACTTGAAACATGAATGTCACAGTCCCCCATAAAATATTTTCAATGGCTTGTATATAATGGCAATTTGAATAATTGGCGTGGGTTGGTTTGCAAGGTGATGTGAAAAGGTGTTGGAATCCGTGCAGTGTGATGCAGCGATATGCTTTTGAAGGAAAGATCACAGTAAAAGTTGAATTCATAAACGTCCTTATCTTAATATTCAATCTAGTAGCGTGAGTTGAGTTTGTATATATGTAACGAAAAACTGCTAGTTGAAAAGATATGAATAACAATGACACGCGTTTGAACTGAGGTATCGAAACGTGGTGGTAATTGATTTTATAATCATTTTAGGCTGGTATACGAAGAAGTATCATGGATTAGGAGGGTATATATATATAAAAAAAGCTTTTGTAATGGAGTGTTCAAAACCACTTGAATGAGATACAAATAATAGAATTGTGGTGAAAATTGATTTCATAGACGTAGTTACAGTGGTATTCAAAGAACCTTCGTAGGTCGTTATGGTACATAAGAGGAAAACTGTGGCCATATGATGCACTATTGCCTGAGGATAAGGAAGCATGTTGGAAATTTATTTCATAGGTGTACTTTTGTGCTCAGCGAAGTAGCATCAATAGAGATTGTCTACACGTAAAGAAAGACTGTTGTTTAAAAAGTATATTTGAAAGCTGTCAAATTAAATATGCATACAAATAGTCTTTTGAATCAAGGAATGATGGCAGTTGATATAGGTGCAATTACAACGGTGCATGAAGAAGTTGCATGGGCTGAGATGCTATACATAAAAGAAACTGTTGAAACGGAGTGATCAAAGGGAGTTCAATGAGAAACAAATGATGTGCTATTCAACGAAATTATAGATGCATTTTGAAATTTGGTTTTTGTAAATGTGCTTTATATAGTGTCTGAAGAAGTAGCATGGATAGTGATGGAAAACTGTTCATGCGGTATGGTCTGGAAGTGTTGAATGAAATAAAATGATACGCTATTGAACCAATATGTCGGAAGTATGGTGGAAATCTACTTTATAGACGTTTTATGCAGGTATACGAAAAGGTCGCATGGATTGAGATGGTATATATAAAAATAGAAGCTTTTGAAGTGGTGTGATGAAAAGGAGTTGAATGAGATACAAATACTGATGTGCCATGTAACCAAGTTATAGAAGTATAGTGAAAATTGTTTATATGGACGTGCTTACGGTGGTATACGAAGAACCTCCATATGTCGCGACACCGTAACGGCATGGTTGAAAGGAGTTGGATGAAAGACGTTCAATGACACACTATTGTACGAGGATATCGAAGCATGTAGGAAATTTATTTCATAGGCGTACATTGGTGTTCAGTGAAGTAGCATCGCTCGAGATGGTCTAGACATAAAGAAAGACTGTTGTTTAAATGGTATATTTGAAAGCTGTCAAGTGAAATATGCATAGAAATAGTCTATTGAATCAAGGTATCGAGGCATGATGGAATTCGATATAGGCGCACTTACAACGGTACACAAAGTAGCACGGGTTGAGATATTATATATAAAGACAAAAAAACGGCCAAAACGGTGTGACGAAAAGGAGTTGAATGAGATAAAAATACCGGTGTGCCATTTAACCAAGAAGTATAGTGAAAAGTGTTTATATGGACGTACTTACAGTGGTATTCGAAGAAGCTCCATATGCCGTGATGGTATGTAAACAGAGTGAAACGTTGCCCGTAACGGTATGGTTGATAGGAGTTGGAATGAAAAACGTGTAATGACATGAGGATATCAAAGCATGTTGAAAATATTTCACAGGCGTACTTTGGTGTTCAGCGAAGTCTCATTGTTCGAGATGGTATATACGTAAAGAAAGACTCTTGTTTAAACAGTATGGTTGAAAGCTATCAATTTAAACATGCATTGAAATAGTCTATTGAATAGACGAATGATGGAAGTTGGTATAGGCGCATTTACAACGGGGGTACACCAAGAAGTAGCATGGGTCGAGATGGTATATATAAAAATAAAAGCTTTTGAAGTGGTTTGATCAAAAGGAGTTCAGTGAGATACAAATACTGATCTGCCATTTAGCGAAGTTATAGAAGCGTAGTGAAAATTGTTTATATAGACGTACATACAGTGGTATTTGAGGAATCTCCATTTGGTCGTGATGGTACATAAATAGCAAGAAACGCTGGCTGTGCCCGTACGGTTTGAAGGAGTTGATGTACGAGTAACACTACGCTATTGAACCAAGTAATCGAAGCACGGTGGAAATTGATGGACGCATTTACATTGGTATTCAACGTAGGACAAAGTGGTGAGACCATAAATTACTGCAGTTTTTGAAATGGTATGGTGAAAAAGGGAGTTGAATGAAATACCAGTAAGCGTGGTGGAAATACATTTCTAAGCGTACTTACAGTGCTATGCGATCAAGTGTAGTGTTGGTCGAGGCTGTTTATGTATGGTGTGTGAAATTTATTCTTGTAAATCGATAAGCCCGCTGTTCAATCGAAATATCACTGTATACCTGAAGTTTGTTTCATAGACGTGGCTATATGGTATTTGAGAAAAAGAAACTGGACAATACATATATATATAAATAATGAAAAAGAGTGGTTGAAATGATAAAGTTGAAATCAGTGCAATGAGCAGTCAATAACAAGAGGCATTTATTCAGAATATCGCAGTATACGAGAAACTGGCTTCATAGACATGCATATATTGGTGCTTGTAAAATAGGATGGGTCGAGATGTATATCAATAATGCGAGACATTGGATTGCAGAATGTTGTTGAAATCAGTACAACGAAAAATGGTTAATACTTGAAACATGAATGTCACAGTCCCCCATAAAATATTTTCAATGGCTTGTATATAATGGCAATTTGAATAATTGGCGTGGGTTGATTTGCAAGGTGATGTGAAAAGGTGGCTGGAATCCGTGCAGTATGATGCAGCGATATGCTTTTGAAGGAAAGATCACAGTAAAAGTTGAATTCATAAACGTCCTTATCTTAATATTCAATGGAGTAGCGTGAGTTGAGTTTGTATATATGTAACGAAAAACTGCTAGTTGAAAAGATATGAATAACAATGACACGCGTTTGAACTGAGGTATCGAAACGTGGTGGTAATTGATTTTATAAACGTTTTAGGCTGGTATACGAAGAAGTACCATGGATTAGGAGGGTATATATATATATAAAAAAATATTTTGTAATGGAGTGTTCAAAACCACTTGAAAGAGATACAAATAATAGAATTGTGGTGAAAATTGATTTCATAGACGTAGTTACAGTGGTATTCAAAGAACCTTCGTAGGCCATTATCGTACATAAGAGGAAAACTGTGGCCATATGATGCACTATTGCCTGAGGATAAGGAAGCACGTTGGAAATTTATTTCATAGGTGTACTTTGGTGCTCAGCGAAGTAGCATCAATAGAGTTTGTCTACACGTAAAGAAAGACTGTTGTTTAAAAGGTATATTTGAAAGCTGTCAAATTATATATGCATACAAATAGTCTTTTGAATCAAGGAATGATGGCAGTTGATATAGGTGCAATTACAACGGTACATCAAGAAGTTGCATGGGCTGAGATGCTACACATAAAAGAAACTGTTGAAACGGAGTGATCAAAGGGAGTTCAATGAGAAAGAAATGATGTGCTAGTCAACGAAATTATAGACGGATTTTGAAATTTGGTTTTTGTAAATGTGCTTTATATAGTGTCTGAAGAAGTAGCATGGATAGTGATGGAAAACTGTTCAAGCGGTATGGTCTGGAAGTGTTGAATGAAATAAAATGATTCGCTATTGAACCAGTATATCGGAAGTATGGTGGAAATCTACTTTATAGACGTTTTATGCAGGTATACGAAAAGGTCGCATGGATTGAGATGGTATATATAAAAATAGAAGCTTTTGAAGTGGTGTGATGAAAAGGAGTTGAATGAGATACAAATACTGATGTGCCATGTAACCAAGTTATAGAAGTATAGTGAAAATTGTTTATATGGACGTGCTTACGGTGGTATTCGAAGAACCTCCATATGTCGCGACATCGTAACGGCATGGTTGAAAGGAGTTGGATGAAAGACTTTTAATGACACACTATTGTACGAGGATATCGAAGCATGTAGGAAATTTATTTCATGGGCGTACTTTGGTATTCAGTGAAATAGCATCGCTCGAGGTGTTCTAGACGTAAAGAAAGACTGTTGTTTAAATGGTATACTTGAAAGCTGTCAAATGAAATATGCATAGAAATAGTCTATTGAATCAAGGTATCGAGGCATGATGGAAGTTCATATAGGCACAATTACAACGGTACACAAAGAAGTAGCATGGGTTGAGATGTTATATAATAAAAAAGAAGGTTGAAATGGTGTGATCAAAGGGAGTTCAGTGAGAAACAAAGAATGATGTGCTATTCAACAAAATTATGGATGCGTGTTGAAATTTGGTTTTGTAAATGTGCTTTATACAGTGAAGAAGTAGCATGGCTAGGTGAGGGAGAACTGTTCAAGCGGTATGGTCTCGCATTTTTGGCCAGTGTACGAAGAGGTCGCATGGATTGAGATTTCATATATAAAAATGAAAGCTTTTGAAGTGGTGTGATAAAAAGGAGTTGAATGAGCTACAAATAATAATATGCCAATTAACCAAGTTATAGAAGAATAGTGAAAATTTATACGAACGTACTTACGGTGGTATTCAAAGAAGCTGCATTTGTCGTGATGGTATGTAAATAGAGTAATATGTTGGCCGTAATAGTATGGTTGATAGGAGTTAAATGAAAAACGTGTAATGACACACTATTGTACGAGGATATCAAAGCATGTTGAAAATATATTTGACAGGCGTACTTTGGGGTTGAGCGAAGTCTGATTGTTCGAGATGGTATATACGTAAAGAAAGACTCTTGTTTAAACGGTATGGTTGAAAGCTATCAAATTAAATATGCATTGAAATATGAAATAGTCTATTGAATCAAGGAATGATGGAAGTTGGGATGGGCGCATTTACAACGGGGGTACACCAAGAAGTAGCATGGGTCGAGATGGTATATATAAAAATAAAAGCTTTTGAAGTGGTGTGATCAAAAGGAGTTCAGTGAGATACAAATACTGATCTGTCATTTAACCAAGTTATAGAAGCATAGTGAAAATTGTTTATATGGACGTACTTATAGTGGTATTTCAGGAAGGTCCATATGTCCTGATGGCACATAAATAGCAATGAACACTGGCTGTACGTGTATGGTTTGAAGGAGTTGATGTACGAGTAACGATACGCTATTGAACCAAGTAATCGAAGCACGGTGGAAATTGATGGACGCATTTACAATGGCAGTCAACGTAGGACACAGTGGTGAGACAGTAAATTATTGCAGTTTTTGGAATGGTGTGCTCGAAAAGGGAGTTTAATGAAATAGGAGTAATGACACACTATTGTAACAAGGATATCTAAGCGTGGTGGAAATATATTTGATAGGCATACCTGCAGCGGTATTCAACCAAGTGTAGTGTTGGTCGAGACTGTTTATAAATAACTATATATTGTGTGTGAAATTTATCCTTGTAAATCGATAAGCGCGTTGTTCAATCGAAATATCATTGTATACCTGAAGTTTGTTTCATAGACGTGGCTATATGGTATTTGAAAAAAAAAAACTGAACTATATATATATATATATATATATATATATATATATATATATATATATATAATTAATGAAAAAGAGTGGTTGAAATGATAAAGTTGAAATCAGTACAATGAGCAGTCAATAACGAGAGCTATTTATCCAGAATATCGCAGTATACGAGAAATTGGCTTCAAGACATACGTATATTGGTGTTTGCTAAAATAGGATGGGTCGAGATGTATATCAATAATAATATTGATACGCTATTGAACCAATAGATCGAAGTGTGGTGGAAATCAATTTTACAGGCATACTTACATTCGTATTCAATCAACTTGCATGGGTTGAGATGGTATATAGATATTAAACTGTGATGAAATTCATGTAACTCATGTCAGTATTTGTAAAAGGAGGATGGGTTGAGATGTATGTAACAAACAGTATTTGAAATGATGCGGTTAAAATTAGTACAGTGAAATGTGAATAATGAAGCACTTTTGAACCGAAATATTGCAGTATACCCGAGGTTGATTTTTTATAAAGACTCGCATATAATGGTATTTTAAAAGTAGGGTGGGTCGAAATGTATATAAACTTTATAAGTGTAGTTGAAGTGACAAGGTTGAAATTTGTATGTAGAAATATCAGTAATAATGTTTGCATTTAAAAAAAGTAGGATGGGTCGAGATGTGTGTAAATATTAAAAATTGCTTAAAATGCTGTGGTCTAATGTAGTACAATGAAATGAAAGTAATTATGTCGCAGTATACCAGAAATAGATTTCATAGAAGCACTTGTAATGGTACTTGAGGGAGTAGTATGAGTCGATTAGGTATATATTGTCAGAAAGTGGTTAAATTGAGTTTAATTGATAGATGTAGTTATCATTTAATTCAAGCAAGTTGCTTGGGTGGAGATTGTATTTATGTAAAGAAAAAGCATGAGCAATGATGCGCTAATGTACCAGGATATCGAGGCATGGCAGTACTCGATTTCATGGAAGCACTTACAATGGTATACGAAAAAGTAACATAGGTCGATATAATGTATAAAAAAGTCAGTTAAA
Organism: Rhipicephalus sanguineus; assembly: GCF_013339695.2. Classification (NCBI taxonomy): domain Eukaryota; kingdom Metazoa; phylum Arthropoda; class Arachnida; order Ixodida; family Ixodidae; genus Rhipicephalus; species Rhipicephalus sanguineus. Next base: position 20,948,010 of record NC_051186.1, on the reverse strand, counting down.
ATGGTGGGATCAAAACGAGCTGAATGATCACTTAACAAAACACGTTGTGGGGCTAGTTGGTGATACATTCTTATTTAAAATTGTAGCGCTACATTAGACGAGGATGGCCGTCCTCGTCTGTCATGTACCTTTCTTCTAGACAGCGCCCGTCCTGTCATGTACCTTTCTTGTCCTCGTCTAATGTAGCACTACAATTTGAAATAAGAGCTGAATGAGAAAGGAATAATGACACGCTGTTGAACCAGGATAATGAAGCATGGTGGAAAGTGATATAATAGACGTACTTGCAATAATATTCAGCATGGATCAAGATGGTATATATAATAATAATAATCAATCAATCAATCAATCAATCATTTATTTAACGTGCCTAGGAACAACCGTGAGGTCTTTGTGCAGGCGCACGCAAAAATAAAATCAATAAAAATAAACAATACAATACAGACAGTCTTCAGAAATAAAAAGAGCAAAAACACGTAGACAAAGAGAAATGAACACTAAAGGGGAGGAGTAAAATAAGACAATATGAGAAATATTGAAGGGGAATAAAAAATTAGATTGCACATATATAACTATGCGGAAAGACGGAGAAGGGAAGACTTTGTACACTGTGCCATACTATGTCAAAACAGTGCAAAGCTCGGATAAAAACAGTGATTGTGGACTATGAAAAACGTCAAGATCAAGAAAATTAATATTATAAAGACTTTGTATTCTGTGAACGGTAGAGTGTTGGAAGAAGCAGGCGGGTACATGAAACGGTCTGTTCTCTCTGGTTAACTTACGCGGAATTCGAAAATTAACACAATTGAGAAGTACAGGGCAGGATATGAAACCGTGGACTAGCTTGAAGAGAAATAAGAGATCAGAACGATTTCGTCGGCAGTGAAGTGATGGCAGTGATAATGACTCAGCAGTATTTGAACGAGATCCAGAGTTATTTTTAGCAAAGCGATGGTTATATATGCTGAGGAATTTTTTCTGGACTCGTTCAATGGTGTTACCGCTGGATTGAGCAATGCCATTCCATATCACGGACGCATACTCAAGCTGCGGAAGACATATTGCCGTGTACAATTTGTGTAGGGCCATGGGAGACCTGAATTCTCGAGATATTCTACAAGCACATCCGAGAGAACGAAGGCCCCGCATAGCAGCACGCTTAACGTGAGAAGAAAAGTTTAACGCGCTGTCAACAACAACACCAAGATCACTGATTTCATAAACCTTGCATAACGGCACAGAATTGACAAAGTATTGAAATGACACGCTAGATGTTTTGCGAGTGATAGACATGAATTTTGTCTTTGAGGTATTTAGAGAAAGGTTATTGCCGTTGCACCATTCGGAAAAAGAACACAAATCTGACTGCAACAAGCGACAGTCGTTAACTGAATGAATTTCCTTAAATATCTTGATGTCATCGGCATACAAGAGGAAAGAAGAATTACGAATGGCAAAAGAAACATCATTAACGTAAATTAAAAATAGGAGTGGGCCTAATACCGACCCTTGAGGGACCCCACTAGTCACTTTATACAAAGAAGAGGTTTGGCCATTTACGGCAACATAACAAGATCTATTGAGCAGATAGCTGTGCAAGAGATTCACAATCGACAAGTCAACGTCAAAGTTCGCAAGTTTAACCATAATCAGTGTGTGGCTGACTACGTCAAAAGCCTTGCTCAGGTCACAGTAGATTACGTCAACCTGTCCTCTCTGAGAAATAGGTGTGGAGATCTGCGTCATGAAACTAGCAAGATTTGTGGTAGTTGAGCGGCCAGCAAGAAAACCATGTTGATTTGGAATCAGTGAGTTTTTCACACTAAAATACAATATTTTGTGAAGAGCCAGTTCGAAGATCTTTGATGTGGCACATAGTAGAGAAATCGGGCGATAATTAGAAACATCTGTCTTAGAGCCCGACTTAAATACTGGGAAAACACGAGCAGTTTTCCACATGCTAGGAAATGTGGAAGTGTCCAGGCAGTTATTAAATATAACTGCCTGGACACTTCCACATTTCCTAGCATGTGGAAAACTGCTCGTGTTTTCCCAGTATTTAATAATAATAATAATAATAATAATAATAATAATAATAATAATAATATGTAATTTATTTCTGCCTCAAAGAGAATACATTTACAGAGGAGCTGCAGCAAAAGCTGTAATACACAGCTTGGCAGGAGAAAACTGTTCAAATAATATAGTAGAAAAGAGTTGAATGAAATACATGATAAACACACTATTGGACCATGATATCACCCTATACATAGCCTTCATAGGTTACGAGAAGGCATTTGATTCGGTGGAGACATGAGCAGTCGTGCAGGCACTGCGGAATCAGGGCATCGACGAAGCCTATACAAACATAATAGAAGAAATCTACAGCGGATCCACAGTCACTATAGTCCTCCAGAAAGAAAGCGACAGAATCCCAATAAAGAAGGGCGTAGGGCAGGGAGACACGATCTCTCCAATGCTATTCAACGCGTTTACAGGAGGTTTTCAGGGCCCTAGATTGGGAAGAATTATGGATAAGAGTTAATGGAGAGTATCTCAGTAACCTGCGATTCGCTGATGACATTGCATTGATGAGTAACGCGGGAATTACAGCTCATGACTACTGAACTGGATACGGAAAGTAGGAGAGTAGGTCTGAAAATTAATATGCATAAAACTAAAGTAATGTGGAACAATCATGGCAGAGAACAGCGCTTTGCGATAGGGGGCAAGACACTGGAAGTTATAAAGGAGTACGTCTACTTAGGACAGGTAGTAACCGCGGAGCCGAACCATGAGAGTGAAATAACTAGAAGAATAAGGATGGGTTGGAGCTCATCCGGTAAGCATTATCAAATCATGAATGGTAGTCTACCACTATCCCTCAAGAGGAAGGTATATAACAGCTGCATCTTACCGGTACTTACCTACGGAGCAGAAACCTGGAGACTTACAAAGAGAGTTCAACTTAAATTGAGGACGACGCAGCGAGCGATGGAAAGAAAAATGATAGGTGTAACCTTAAAAGACAGGAAGAAAGCAGAGTGGGTCAGGGAACAAACGGGGGTTAAGGATATCATAGTTGAAATCAAGAAGAAATGGATATGGGCCGGGCACGTAGCACGTCGGCAGGATAACCGGTGGTCATTAAGGGTAACTGACTGGATTCCAAGAGATGGCAAACGCGTGAGGGGGAGACAAAATTAGGTGGGTAGATGAGATTGAGAAGTTTGTAGGTATAACGTGGCAGCAGAAAGCACAGGACAAGGTTGATTGGCAGAACATGGGAGTGGCCGTTGCCCTGCAGTGGGCGTAGACAGGCTGATTATGATGATCACAGCTATGGTCGAAATTTATTTCATAAGAGATATTTAAAATTCTATTCGAAAAAGTAACATGGGTTGATATGGTATACAAAAAATGGTTGCAACAGTGTGATCCAAACAAGTTAAACGAGATAAGAATAATGGTATGCTGTTGTACCAATACATAGGAGCTTAGTGAAAATTGATTTCATAAACGTGTTCAAAATAGTATTCAAAGTAGCAGCGTGGGTCGAGATCGTATCTAAGAGAAGGGTTGAAAGGGTGTGGTCGAAATTAGTTCAGTGAGATTTGAATAAATGACACGCTATCAAACCAAGATATCTAAGCAAGCTTCATGGGATGAGATGGTATGTCAAAAAGAATTGAATGAGATACGAGCACTGACATTCTGTGGCATCACGACATGAAGTGGAAATTGATTGCATAGACGCGCTACAGTGGTATTCAAAGTAGTAGTATGGATTGAGACTATATAAATAATAAGCTGCGGATGACATTTTGTCGTTGAAATTGATAAAATCTATTGTGATTAATCACATTCTGTAGAACCTAGATATCGCAGTAAACAAGAAATTGATGTCATGGACGTAGTTGTATTTGTAAAGTAGAGGAGGCGGGATACATATGAGTAGTAATAAACTGTGCTTGAAATGATGTTGAAATCTGTACAGTGAAATATGAATGATGTGCTTTTGAACCAGTAATATCGTAGTATACCAGAAGTTCATTTTATAGACATGCTTATAATGATATTTGAAGAATTGGCACGGATATTTTTACGATTCGATATACACTAAAAGTTCGTTAATTCGAACTCTGTTAATTTGAACTTACAGATAATTCGAACTGACCTCCTGGTCCCGGCACAGCCCTGTGTATTTCTATGGGGGAGAACTCCCGATAATTCGAACGCGTTTGTATCCGCAACGGTCAATTTGAACTGGGAGTCCCTGGTTTCGTCGCTCCTAGCAGAATTCGGCCCAGAGCGATCACAATATGTTGCAAAACCAAACCAAGCGAAGTTTACTAGAGATACAAAACAACAAAACAGCAGAATTTGTCGGCAGATGAGAATTTGGACGCTGCACTGGAGCTCTTGGGCAACTTACAAACGATGCTCGTGGAGTCGTGACGGAAGAAACGCAAGCAAATGCTAATTACTTAACTTTTTATTGCATTAACTCTGCCAGGTAAATAAATGTGTTTTGGAGCATAAATAACATCATATTTTGACATTAAGGCTCACGGCTCACATAAATGCATGTCGATGCATGTTTCTGGCGTATCGCCGACTGATCAATTCTGTTCGCTGTTAGAGCTCCATGAACATAATTTATGAGATCAACTGCCACAAACGTGTAGTTGCGCCTAGTTCGCGATAACGAGTCCAGTGGTGGCTTCTTTAGATTCTGCCCGCACGGTGTGGCGCAATGGCCGTTCATTTTAGCGCCCGCCCACTAATTCGAACTTCGCCTAATTCGAAAAATTTTATAGTCCCATTCGAGTTCGAATAAACGAGCTTTTACTGTATACGAATATGGCTGAAATGTGAGCAATATAAAAAGTCGCAGTTTTGCCGCAAGGACGAAGCAATGAATGCGATATCAACATATATCATATTGGAATGTCGCACGAAGAACGGCAAACAGCTCCAAACTTTAACCGCGCTGCTCAAGCACAAAGACTGACGCTCTAAAAGAACACATAGGTATACACAGGACGAGCGCGCACTAATTGTCACAGTTGTTACTTTGTGTTTAAGCATGCGCACTGTAAGTGTCAATTACGCACAACCCAACGTCCTTTTTTTTTTAAACTGCGGCGCATGGAGCAACGCCTGTGCGTCTCTGTGTCTCGCTGCGCGGTGGCGTTCGACACATTAATATCCTGACGAGCCGGCTTATTACCAGCATGACATTAGCGTATGACGAAACTAAGTGACCTCGTGACATGTAGGTCACGTAAATCGTGATTTAACGGCCTGGATATCTATGCTCTCATGGCCGTGTGGTTGGCTTTAAATTACCACAATTTGCATAGCACGAGATAAGTGTATGACGAACATAACATGTCATGACAAGAATATCATTATTTGCGTGTCTTGTACGCCGCCTGCTTCGTGTAACATCTATTCTCAGCCCGTCGGAACCAGCGGCTTGGAGGCATTGTTTTAAGGCCTCCAATCTGGGTTTCCTGCCGCACGGTGGTGTTCGACGCATTGTTTTCTCGGTGTTCCACATTGCGAGTGGGTACAGAAATGGGCCACTTTTAAGTGCACGTCTCAAGGACAGTTATCAAACCGAAAGAAGATCTAAGTGTTAAGGGCCCTTCGCGCCATCTCGTGGGTGAATACACTGAAGCACTCCTGAGCTCTGCATACCGCCAGCGGTTAAATAGTGTATCTAAATAGCTCGCAGTTAGTATGCTGGAGGACGCATGGCGCGTGGTAGAGTCGTCTAACGCTGCGCGCTTCGAAACTTTTGCTTCTAATTGTTGCTTTTTTATCTATATGCATACGTGTACATAAACGGAACATGACGGCGACGGCAAAAAAGGGTCGCAGGTTGGAATCTAAATCGTGTGCTTCGAAATTTTTTTCTTCGTGGCTTTTTTATCTATATGCATACGTTTACATATACGGAACATGACAGCGACGGCAAAAACCCGCCGATAGTGTCCATATAATTGTAATACATGATATGCTTTGAATGAAATATCGTAGCATAAAGAGGAATTTAGTTCACAGACATACTTATCTTGGTATTCAAAGGAGTAGCATCGGCCGAGATGTATATAAGCAACTAAAAACACCATGTTGAAAGGATGTGAATGAATAATGGCACACGATTGAACCAAGATATCGAACATGTTGGAAATTTTTTTTATAGACGTACTTCAAATGGTTGAAAAAAGTTATGATCCAACTGAGTTGAATGAGATACGAATAATGATATGCTATTGAACCAAGATATAGAAAGAAGCCTGGTGAAAAGAAGTAGCATGGGTCAAGATTGGGTATGAGTATCGAAAAGTAGTTGTTGAAACAGTATAATCAAATGGTACGAAATGAATTGTGAATGATACGCTACTGAATTGGAATATCGAATAATGATGTAACTATATATATATATATATATATATATATATATATATATATATATATATATATATATATAATTGTATTCGAACAAGTAGCATGGGGAAGATGGTATATAAGTAAACAAAACTGGTTGTTGAAATGGTTTGGTCAGAGGTGTTAAATGAAATATGATTAATGACACACTATTGCACCGAGAGATCAAAGCATGGTAAAAATTGATGTCATAGACGCACTGCAGTGGTATTCAAAGAAGTAGCACGGGTTGATATAGTTTATAAATAATGATAAATTGTGGATGAAATTTCATTGTCGAAAACGATAAAATGAAATGTAATTACACGTCATAGAACCAAAATATTGCAGTATCTCAGGTCATGCACATACTTTCAGTTGTATTTGAAGGTTAACATTAAGCGAGATGTAGATGATGATAAACTGTGTTTGAAGTGACGTGGATGAAATGAGTACAATGAAATATGAATAATGATGCACTTTTGAACAAAAATATCGCAGTATACTAGAGATTGATATGACAGATATACTCATAGTGGTATTTGAAAAAGTAGCATTATTGGAGATGTATGCAAATAGTAAAAAAACAGTGCTATTGAACGAAAATGTTGTACTATACCCGAAATTATTTTATAGACGCGCCTATAATGGTATTTGAAGAAGTAGCATGAGTCGAGATGTATATAAATGATGAAAAATTATGTAGTTGAAATCGGTATACTAATGATGCGCTATTGAACAAGGACATTGCAGTATACCAGAAACTGATTTTATAGACTTGCTTAAATTGGTATTTTAAAAAGTAGGATGGGTCAGAACCTGCCAAGATATCAAGATATCGAAGCATGGTGGAGATTGATTTCATAGATGTATTTTAGAAGAACTTCTTGCTGGGCGAGTTGGTGCATGTTCGTGGTGGGAATCGTTGCGCATTCAATCGGACGAACACAGGAAGGAAGGACAGAGTAAACGGAAAGAGCGCTCTTTCCGTTTACTCTGTCCTTCCTTCCTGTGTTCGTCCGATTGAATGCGCAACGATTCCCACCACGATCATAGATGTACTTGCAATAATATTTTAAGAAGTAGCACGGGTCGAGATAGTAGATAAAGTGTTAACGTTGGTGGCCTTCCAGAATAAATGGGACTGTTCTCGTTGTGCACGCAATCTTATCAGAAGAGTCTAAAAAAATCAGGCAGGGTCCTGATTAGGGTAAGATCAGTGTTTACATGTGTAACAGCTAACAGGTTACACATGAAAATAGAGAAAGAAGTGCGCATGGCAATATATGCAAGTTGTCAAGCTGATATTTTGTATATGTGCAGGGTGATCGAGTCAGTGAATATAAAAGCCTCTATAAAGATGATTGCGCTTCAATAACAGAGATAATGTCTCATAGTGGTAGAACAATTATGCCGCCCCATGGGAATTTAATAGGCCCATTATATAAAAATAGAGAAAGAAGTGCGTGTGGCGATGTATGCAAGCTGTCAAGTTGATATTTTGTATATGTGCAGGGTGATTTGCGCATGAGTGAATGTAAAAACGTCTGTCAAGATGAATACAAATAGTCTCTTCAACAACAGAGATAATATGCCATAGTGGTAGAACAATTATGCTGCCCCTGGGAATGTAATAGGCCCATCACATAGAAATAGAGAAGTGCGCATGGCAATGTATGCAGTTAAGCTGATATTTTGTATATATGCAGGGTGATTTGCATGTCAGCGAATGTAAAAGCCTCTACCAAGATGATTGCGCTTCAACAACAGAATGCTTTTAAGGTGCGCGAGAACACAAACACAAAGAAGGACACGGGACAGAGCGCCACTGACAACTGGACAAAGTTGTCAGTGGCGCTCTGTCCCGTGTCCCTCCTTGTGTTTGTGTTCTCTCGCGCCTTAAAAGCATTATAAGCGTTCACCAACTCGCCGAACAAAAAGTTCTCCAACAACAGAGACAATATGCCATAGTGGTAGAACAATTATGCCGCCCCTGGGGAATGTAATAGGCCCATTATATAAAATAGACAAGTGACAAGTTCTCAAGCTGATATTTTGTATATGTGCAGGGTGATATGCGAGTGAGTGAATGTAAAAGCTTCTACCAAGATGAACACAAATAGTTGCTTCAGCAACAGAGATAATATGCCATAGTGGTAGAACAATTGAGGAATGTAAAACTTCTCTGGTGGTGTAAGGGTATGATGCATCACCAGGAAAAAGAGCAGGAAAACATGCTGGGAATAGGAAGGCACTATATGGCTTGATTTACAATGTGCATGTTCATAATAGTTGTGTTTATGAGCAACAAGAAAGAGTAGAGGTGATAAATGCATAATAAGGAAAAGGAGGAAGTAATGATGCGCTAATGTGCAGAAGAAAAGGAATAAAGAAAATATAGGCTGATCATCAATTTCGGCACTGTAGACATAAATATTATGGTAAGACAATTGCATTCTTTAGATGAGGATGTCGCCAGTGTGCACTTGCGAACTGGTATGCCAATGAGGGCATTGCAACTACCTGTGCCCATAACCACGGTGATGGATGTGTGGTGTGTCGGGTGCATCACATTATTTGGAAGGTGTGTTGATTGGAGCAGACCTTGGAAGAATGCCGTGCAAGTTCGACAATGTTTCAGTTGATTTGTAATAAACTGGCGTGGAATAGGGGCAGGTGCTAGGGGAGGAGGGAGCCTGCCACCCAAAAATGATGGCCAATCTTCCAATGTTTGCTAATTAAGTTGCATGGTGCAGTGGCAGTGATGTACGTGTAATGCAATTTTCCCTAATGGCGTCTTCAGTTCTGCAATTAGGGGGTCCTGCATAGCGGGCACGTAGCCAGGATTTTTTTTCGGGAGGGGGTCCAAGGCCTAATTGTTCGAAAGAAAGTCTTTCCATGGCAAAAATAAAACAAATGTTGCCCGGGAATATAGAAGGCCGGACAAATTTCGCGCCCCCCCCCCCCCCCCTTGCCTACGTGCCTGCTGCATAGATTCCTCTGCAAGAAGTGTACTGTTCATCTGGCCCCATTCCATTACTGTAACTTATGAAATAGTTCCGCAACAACATGAAAAAGCTTGACAGTTTTTGGGGTGTTTAAAATTCCTTAAAAGGAGCACTGACACAAAATTTCGAAGGCGAGATAATGCGTCTACGAAATATCAAGGGCCAGTATAGCCTAGAACATATTCAAAATCAATTTTAAAGTGCATGCCGCGCGACTGAGCGAGATGCGAGCGCTTCGCGACGCCGACATCAACGCGGGGGGTGTGTAAACAAACCTACGTCACGAGTTTGTGTTGGCTGGTGGCTGGTTGTGCCCTTGCTGCCCTTGCGCTTGTGCCGTGCTACCTGCCATTTCTTCCTCCGTGCCTGCGGCTTGGCGTGTTCTAGTTGTGAGTTGTGTTCTCTTCCGCTGTTCGCTCGTCGTGCCCGTTGGCAGATGTTATGGCCCGCTCACGCTAGCGGCAAGCCTGCCGCAACGGCGCGGTGCCGCACGCGCGAGAGCTGTCCAACTTGCACGGCAAGCTTCGCCGGCGAGGCATTCGCGCCTCCGAAAAACATGGCAGCACTGCCAAAAGCGGTTGTCGTCCACTTCGAATCTCTCAAGTGGCCGCCGTGCGCTCTGTAACGTGTAAGTTCCGAACTGATGCTTCCATTTGCTTTAGATTCATGTCCTTAAGCTTCGACAGCAATGTATTCGTCCCGATTCGGCGCCGTTTTTGAGAGCCATAGTCAAATAATGGATGCTGTAAGCTTAGCGAGTCGAGATGGGCGCTTCCGAATGCTCGGAGGACATAGATTACGCGTTTGTTAGTTGTTTCTAATCCTCCATAGCTGGCGCCACTTCGCCTGGTTCGGCGCCCACCGCACTCACGCTCGCGCGTCGCCTACGTCACAATTTTGCGTGTTCACGTGGCCAGCTGTGGCTACCCGTCCTCCGGAAGTAGTGCTGCCCAGCTCGGTGCTTTGAAACCGAAACTGCGACTGGGCGCTCTAAAAACGTCTCTAAATAAATAACCGTCGCGCACTCGCGCAAACGAGGTTTGCAGCCGTGATAAGTGGATCATAAGCTATCTATTGCAACAAAAAAAAAACAAGGTGCAAAATTTTTGTGTCAGTGCTCCTTTAATGGGGGCCCAGTCGATACTTCAAAATGTGCAAAGCATTCCAACAATGCTAAGACTGGACAAAAACGTTGTGAAACGCGGAGGCTCTTTTAGTAACCTTTAAGTTAGTTTCTTCAAAGTGATTTTGAGAAACGCATTGTTATTCCAAATGTGCGTGTAAGCAGTTGAAGTGCGTGGAAGCAGTTGATACAGCAGCAGCTGTATGATACATAAGCACTGTAGCCATGAAAAAATTACACCATCTCCCACTAAAGGGAACCATGTGGGGATGCGAAGGAGCGCATGGGTCGACTTAAAGTTCTACCGCTCCGAAAAATTTTTTTGATTGTGGTGAAAATGAGAAGATCGTTCGTCACATCGGCGGCAACGAGCGCGCTTTCGTCCCATAAAAAAAGAATTATAATTTTAACCTGATGCTGACAACCGTGAAAGAATGACCGCTAGCGTCACCCAACAGCAAAGTGGTCTTATTTTGCTTAAAAACAAACATGTAGAACTTGAGAGTATTTTCCGCTCTTGAAACAGCTTTCGAATGCGTCAAAAAGTAATTTTTGCTGTTTTTTTTTATCTCACGCGTCCAAAAAGACGCCTGGCGGCGCTGCGGACGCCGCCGCTTTCGAGTTCGTCTGCTTCAACACCCCGCGCTGGTTGTACCGTTACGCTGCACTGTCGTTAGGATGTCTCGCGCGTGCTGCGCTGTGAAGACATGCATTTATCATCGCTACATCAGTACAGGAGTTTCGTTACATCGTTTGCTTGCAAGACCGTTACAGAAACGTCTGTGGGAAGATTGCGGCAGCAGTGCTAAAATAAACGCATAGACTGCAATCATAGCAAAACTAGTGTTCTGTAATCGTATAATAGGCTTCATTTAACCGATGGCGCGCTTAAAACGACTGTTACATTCATTGCATTAGTGTTCAGCGAAATTAAAGAAATCCTACAGAAATGAGATGTGCTTTCCGTTTTAAGTTATACCGGCACTACAATCGTCATCGCGTCCACCAACCAGTGTTGTGGGGCGTATTCACACCAATGGAAGAAGACCGAACGCAGATCGAAAACTTCTGTTTTAAAATTTTCTACTCGCTTTCCAGAGAAACCGCTGCAAGGTTGCACACTTCAGACGGTATGCTTTCGATTGCGGTACAAAACAGAAAAGCGATGAAGGACGGTAGACAGTCCCTTTAAAGTTCCGTTCATCACGGGCACCTTGCCCGATGTTAAAGGAGCACTGACATCAAATTTACGCATGTCAAAGATTTTTGGATCCACGAGTAGTTATCGACCCCCTAGTAGCGATTCGCGACCCAAAATGCCACTCAGGGAATAACTGTTTTATTGATTTAGATCACCGGTATGTAGCACAATTCAAAACGGCCGGCAAAACCGCCATTTTTTTAGCGCCGGCAGCGCCACCTCCAGACCGCGCCCCAGCACCGCAGCTGACCACTTCTGAGTGACGTGGGACTCAGCTGTTCAGCTAACATTTCGTCTGCTAAGCGCGCACGTTCAGTCATGCATTGTCACCAACATCGCCGTCAAAAATGTCGACTAGTGTTGAAGACGATATTCTGGAACTTGGAATCGCCGCGATTCGCGACGTCGCGAATCATTTGCGCTTCGACGCTTTCCAAAACAGCGATTCAATGGACGCCGTTCCAAGCAGCAACGAGGAGGTGCCCGGGGACCAACGTTTTTAAAACGGTGCCGGGGACGCACGCTTGGGCTATGCACGCTGGTGTCTCAATTAGCTATATTAGAGGATTTTAGCGTGCACGGCGTTCCGGTATACGCAAAGGGGTCTATGGAATACGCGCTGGAGTTTTGAGTACTGTGGCGGAGCCTGGTGGCGTGCGCCGAAGTTGCTTGGGTAGTCAAAAATGGACGCCGACCGGCGAGTTACGCAGTTCTCAGTGGCTTTAAGCGTTTTACTTAATTTTGCGTCTAGTTTTCAGGCTCAAAAAGTGCTTAAAACGTACGCAGGAACTTGTCCGCTATGCCTGCAGAGTCTGACATGTTTGACGAGCGATCCCTGCTTCAACAAACCGTGCCGAAAGCAGGTGGTCTGGGCGACGGCTCTGAGCAGCGCGCGGTCTCGAAGCGCGTCGAACATGAGGGTAAGGATCCTAATGTGCGGTTTTACTGGTTCCCCTGAAAGCCGTACGAAGTGGAGCGACGGAACCGCTGGATACGTGCCGTCCGACGCGTGAAGTGAGTACGCGAGCAAAACGTGGTTTGCAACGTAACGTGCTGATTACTTTTCGTACTCGCGTGCACGCGTTTATATATGTATATATTCCCTGTGTGCAGTCCAGGCGGCACGCCGTGGCTGCCGACGGCGATCACGAGGATATGCAGCCGGCATTTCGTGCGAAACGAGAAAAACGATGCCATGAGTCACCCTGCGTATGTGCCTACGATTTTTCCGGCAGCTTACAGCCGGCTGCTTCCAGCGGCTGGCTGTAAACATTGCGCGCCGTCGCTTCTCGACCGCCACCGCACGCTGACAGAATTTGACGAATTCCCTAGAAGCAAATGTTGAAAATTACGACCGTGCATGGGAAAAAAGTGTGTTTGCGACTGAATGCGGCAGAAAACGGCACACGACCCGAATGCGCTCATTCGGGCCGCCGACGGCTAGCCTTCGTCACTGCACCTTTCTTGATTCCGTTTCGTCGTGCAATGCAAATCATGTCGGCTTTCTTAACAGCAAGAGCTCACGCTGCCTGCCGACACGTACCGAAGAAGGAGAAGGTGGGAAAGAAAACATGCTTCGCAATATACCACAGTGCATGCACCGCGCATATTTCTGTCTGTGACGTCGACAACACTTGCTTTACCTCTGCAACGTCACAAGGGGCCTACATCTACGTCATACTAGTGGTTATGTTGATAGGAGTTCAAAATTCAGATGAGCACTCAGGCTTACTTTAAAACCAAATTAAGATATCTTAAAGGCAACGCTCGTCACTCATAATCGGTCAGAAGTGCCCCCACATGCAGGACTATCAAACAACACAAGCATCTCGAGTTTCCAAATTCGGTGTCAGGGGTCCTTTAAATCGAGTTCAACGTCGCATGAGATTCGCTGCACTTGCGAGTTGCAGCGCGCCGAAATGGTTCCTTCAATCTCCTGCACGTCGTAAACATACTTGACGTTGACGAGCTTCTTGCGTTTACGCAGATTGCTTGGCCTGAAGAACTCAGCCACGCCAGAAACTTGCCGAGATCCAAAGCGCAGCACAACCGACAGCGGCGGCTCCATTGCGCATCTGAGCTCAGTGCTGCATGCGGCCGCATGTCTGACTACTCGAAACCAAAGAACTTGTCGTAGGGGGCGCTTTTTAGCACCGGTTTTGAGGCGAGGGAGGCTCAGAGCAAAATAAGGTTCGAAGAAAGGCTAAGGAATATGAAGGAGAGTAGATGGGCAGAGAAGGTGTTCCGTTACTTATATAGGAAGAGCGTGGACACACAGTGGAGAAAAAGAACTAGGAGGCTCACTAGTAAATATACGGCTGGTAGTGTAAGCAGTATGTCAACAAAGAGCGTTAAGCGAAAAGTCAGAGAGGCGGAGAGGATTTACTGGATGACAGCTATGGAGAAAAAACCGGCTTTGAGTAACTACCGGAAGGGCAAAAATGAAATAAGGAGGGAGGCATTTTACGACAATTCAATGGGAAGCGCTTTACTGTTTGAAGCGAGATCGGGTTGCCTTAGAACGGGTAGTTATAAAGCGAGATTCAGTAAAGAAGAAGAACAATGCACGTGCTGCGGGGAAGATCAGGAAACGGCGGAGCATGTTCTGATTGAATGTGGAGACATCCACCCAGGTGTACGTTTGGGCACGAGCCTACATGACGCCTTGGGTTTTAGAGACAATGGAAAGCTGAACACACCCGCGATTGAAATAAGTAAGAGACGGTTAGAGTATTGGTGGCAGAAAACTAGAGAGAAAGGACAAAAATAAATAATGGGGAAAAAAAAATAAGGACATTCTGCCGTAAAGGGCACAGAACGAAGCTGAAAACTTAAGGTTTTTTTTTTTGTCTTCTGGAGTAAAATAGTTTTAATTGAAGTAAAGACACTAGGCCAACGCTAAAAAAAAGGGAAAAAGAGAGTAAAGGTTTTCTTTTTTTTTTTTTTTCGAGCCTGGTGGCACACTTGTCACCGCCCCGTTATAAAGGGGACGCTCATAGCATCCATCCATCCATCCTTCGCAGCGCCGCCTGGGCAGCCAGTCAGGCCTATAGTAAATGCACACCAGCGGAGAAATAGAATACGTCAGCTTTCCCGCCTGCAAAGTTCTTCTTTGCGCCCCCAGATGGCCCCACCTATCCGGCTCCTCACGGTTACGGCTGCAGTAACCCGGTATTACGCTAGCTCAACGACGTCTACGGACGAACTAAAATTCACTATAAACGCTACCTGCGTGTTACTTGTTAGCGATGATCTTTATCTATACGCTACTCTATACGTGTCGGTGTGTACCTCACGTGTAATGAAACAACACAATCATTCCGCTTTTTCCGCGCTTCCAACACAATTCCCCGACATGCCGACTGACGAACACATGTCGAATCATGCTCTTTCCTTTCGCCTGTCTTTTCTTTGTGGTTTGCGTCTTGTAATTTCATGAAATCACTCATTGCGGCGCGACGAACATCAGGTACATCAGGCATGAAGAGGGAGAACGTTTCCAGGCGTCGGCGCCACAATAAAAACACTCGAATCGTCGACGTCATCGCTACTGGTGCATCGTCACTCAGGATGGTATGCCCGAAGGTCGCGGGATCGAATCCCGACCGCGGCGGCTGCATTTTCGATGGAGGCGAGAATGTTTGAGGCCCGTGTACTTAGATTTAAGTGCACGTTAAAGAACCCCAGGTCGAAATTTCCGGAGCCCTCCACTACGGCGTCTCTCATAATCATATCGTAGTTTTGCGACGTTAAACCCCAGCTGTTATTATTAGGATGGTATGCGCCACACCGAACACGTCACAGTAGTGTCGATGTCGCAGGATGATGAAATCCCCTTTAAGCTTGCGTACGCTCTTTGCCCTCGAAATAAATTAACTTTGACGCGTCCTTGCATGTGGAGCACACCATGAATTCACTGTAGTTGATGTTACTCGTCCCGAACTCTTGTTGGAGCACGCCACGCGGGTTCATCGCGCGTCTGCAGAATCTCGTTCCCCGACGCCATCACGCGATTGCGGAGAGAGGCCTGAACGCGCTAGCGCGTGCCAGCACACGTGGTTTTGTCTGCGTTGCGCCAAGCTAGGACAGCATACGGCAGCCCGGGCCCCTAAAGTGCTCTGCACATATCATCAAGGCGGTTGAAGAATAAGACGAAGAATTCTTGGCGCGAGCGCGCGCTCTTCACGTATCATCATCAAGGCGGTCGAAGACCATGACGAAGAAGACTTCTCCTTGGAGTGAGCGCGCGCTCAGTATGTTACAGATGGCTATGGTAGGTTTTAGAAAGCGGACGGTCGCCAATGGAACTACGGACAAAGCCCAGCGGAGGATTCCAGGATTCATATGGTGCATGTTTGATTCTCAAGTTGGGTGAGTCTACACGCTGTGGGGTCTGCAGTTTTGGTCAAGCGTGCTGTGTTTTCCGAGGTCACTTACAGCATGTGAATGTGGAATAGCGTGATGAAGCAGGCTGGGCGCATTTTACAGAAATCTGAACACACCACCTTAACACTTTCGTGACCGCGGAAAAATCTGTTGTTTTTGGCTAGTCCAGGAATAAAATTTCCTGTGGCAGGAAATATTTTTTTCCTGCCACAGAAAATAATTGATGCTAAGTGTAGGGTATCAAATGATAAAGGAAGAATTTGTCTTTCCAACAGTATTAATTCCAAACAGCGGATTTATTTCGAATGTAATAAAAAATTATCAAAGAAAAATGCATCAAAATGAAAAAAAGATTCATAAAAACATCAGTGCTACACTGCAAAGGTTAAACATTAAAAAAAATCGAAATATACGTTTTGAACGCAAAGCCCTCGTAGAATAATAGTGGAAATATAAGCTCTGTAAGTACAAAGAATAGTTACATAAATACAAGAATAAATGCACTGGTGCCTACATGCCATCACCCGATGCCTCGAAAAGCTGGCTGCGCATGTTTCGGGAAAAAAAAATTTCTGTTCAACTTTCCTAGCATAGTTTGCAGTTCTGGTATTTTGCAATTTTCCTGTGTATTCGTTGAACAGTGCAGCCTGTTCCAAATCTGCAAAAATCCATAATTGTACCCTCATTTGACCTCTTTCTTCCTCATGTACTGCCGAATACCATACCGACCTTCAGATTTCACCATTTTCTCATCCACTGAAAGGTTCCGACGGTGTTGAAAAGTAGCGTAGAAGAATCGTTCATGTGCTGCAATAGAGAAGACGCGCGGTGACGTTTCTCGTGGGATGCGACGGTCGTCGTCTTTAGATCGGAGACACTCAAGAAGCCTAGAACCTTTTCCGTGGCATCACTGACGGTGGACGAAGGCCTGGAAATATGTGTCGTCGACACCAACACCAATGCAAGCGCGGGACTTCAACGATTACCATGTACGCGTGGAGTGCGCGAACTTGCTCATCTTCTCTTCAGTAACCTCCCTCCGTGGATCCGTCCCTCTCACTGTATGTTGACTTTTCGAAAGTATGCATCCACGCATACTTATCTGTGTGAGCAACGACTTCTGCGGTGAAAAACAACACGAAGACTCCGCCGCGCAGCACACCGGAGCGTTTGGTCAAAGTCCACTCCGCGCCGTCTTCGCGGAGAGAACTGCGCTCTTTCTGCAGCCGGCGCCAAATGCTGCCGCCCGAATGAAAAAGGAGTACTGACACGAATTTAAAAAAATTTCGGATTGTTGCTCTAAATAAAAATACTGGAGTCGAGAAACCTAAAACGAGTATTGTGGTGCCTGGGAATGCATCGTATATATTTTAATTACCGCTACCTTAAAAAGACACTTTCGGTTTCGATATCGAGGGGGCGGCTTCTCAGTGACGTTTCATGTCAGTGTGACGTCACAGGGATACAGAAACTCGCGACGTACTAGCGGCAAATCCGTCATCTGCTCGTGGTGCACAAACAACGATGAGTGAATTGTCGTCCAGTGACCCTGACAGTGATTTCTACGATTTAGGCTGCATGCAGGACGCAGAACTCGCAAACTCGGGGGGAACTGTCTTGACTCGTCGGGATAATGTCCATTGTAGTGGGGCTGGCTTGCAGATGCTCAGCGACGAAAACTTCAAAGTCAAATAAAAATATTTTATACGTGTTCTCCGACACCGGTGTGTGGACAGCGTTGACACTCCATACCAAGGAAACGGAAAATGTCCCTTTTGCGATGTCTCAAAATCGTGTCAGTACTCCTTTAACACCTTGCAGATAAGAGCTGTTTTTTTAGTACGCACCGGATACGTTTACATCGACGCGCGGTAGCGATAAAACGACCCGGGGAGAAGAAACTTACCGGCGGATAGCTGCTGATGTTCCGGGGAGGTTTGACGCACTTTCGCCGTCCGTAGTGAAGCCTGGGGAATCGAAGTCAGCTTCCGTGTCTGTGCTGCTACCATCATCCAGAGATTCCCGCTCAGATTAATCGGAATCCATCGAAATTCGCCGTTTCTGTGGAGCACCCGCGACGCGAAGTCTGAAACAACGAGCGCTCACCTACCCGACTGCGAACGAGCTTTAAAAATCTCCCCGCGGTGGAAAAAAGAAACTCGCAAACAAAACTGATATAAGACATGCTATTTTACCCTTTCTATTGCGTTAGCTGTCCAGAACCGCTCAGTGTGTGCTAAAACTTGAACTTGAAGTCATCGATAACATACTATCGATGGGAATAGGTGCGGTCACGAAAGTGTTAATGAGGTTTCATGTAGACTAAGGCATGCAAATGAAGACTGGCCAATAACGAAGCGACTAGCACAACATGCCTTGCAGGTAAGTGTAGTATTTTTTTATCTGTATGAAGGTTGCATAATTGCCGTCAGTCGCATTAATCCCGTACCTGCATCAAATTAGACAACGTAAAGCGGGTTGGCAAGCGAGCTGGTGTAAATTTTTTCAGCCGACAATGTGCCGTCAGGTAAATTCTGACGCAAGACCCCGAAAAATGTGCACCATCGAGCATAAAGATAGGTTCGTTGCACGTGAAGATCACGTCGTGTATTGTATTCTGCTATCTTGTCACAGTGAATATGTCGGTCAGACCGGAAGGTGCCTTAATAAACGTCTTTAGGATAACAGGTAGATAGGGCTATCAGTGGGCATTTGGAAATTCAATGGGTGCCGGCCTTTTTTCAATCACACGTGTGCTCTCAAGAAACAAAAATAGGATAGCGTGCGAAATCTTATCATAAGAAGCCCAGGATATTTTGAAACTTGACAAAAAGTGCATCAGTGTTGCGTCACTTGCTCTTTCGAGCAAGGAAAGTGAATTTTTATCACAAAACGTGATATTGATGATGGGCTGCTGGTTCGTTTGATTTTTGTATACATCGTCTGCTCTGTGCTTACTTTTTTTTCCTGTGAAAAATGCGCATATATTGCCGTGGCAGGAAAATAAAAAGCCAGGTGTAAGTTCAGCGCTGTGTGTGTCTCTTCTTTGCTCGTCCTCGTTGCATGTACTGTGAAACTTTTGGATTACGCTGCACCAACTAGCCCAACGCTCAACCTTAGTAATCAAAAACACTTAAATTAACACTTAGGTGAACTTATCCAAAAAAATGTCTGCGCATACTTCGACGGGCAGCTTGAAGAGCACTCCATTACTCTGTGTGAAATTGCCACTGACGCCACAGAGGGGTGAAAAACAGGTCAATAGGCGAGTTGCACCATGTTATACCAACTCGTTAATAATTTTTGTCAACATAAAGAATAAAAAAGTCGTATTTGCAATGCGCATGTGTCAGCCACTGATCTCTACTAGGAGAATCTGGATGGCGCATCGAGAACGCGGGCGTGAAGCCACCGGAAACCAGTCATGGGCACGTAGAAAATAAGTAATAGATCACAAAAGAAATTATATTATTTAATCAAAATGTGCGAAGGCGTGCGGGTAGTCGAAATTGCACGTGGTAAAACCCTAGACGAAGGAAACCTATAAAAAGGTCCAACACAAGCAGTCCTTGTGTACGCCTCATTCTGTCGCATCAATAAACGTCCTAGGATACTAGAACTGGAAAATGTGGTTGATGCTCTGGAACGACGGCAGTATCCTACGACGTTTATTAACGATACCCAGAAATGCATGCGAAGAGGAACAGGGAGTGCGTCACGAGTGAAGACGACGTCCATTGCGTCTTTTCCCTATGTTGGCGTATCATACCCTGTTCGGAGAGCTGTGCGTCCGCTGGGCATACAAACCGTTTTAAGCCCCGTTATACCTTGAGACATGTGTTCGCGCGAAACCCCAAGACCATACACCTGCGGACGATCGGAGCCAATCAGAGCGGGGTGATACAAAAGTACAATGTGGGGATTCCGACGCGACTTACATCGAAGCAGGCAGGAAAAACTGGATGTCGCTAAAGCAACCTATAACGCGTTCTACGATGGGACCTGCTGAACACTGCTGGACAAAAGCGCATAGTTTTGACCTAAACAATGGGACGACAATTGCTCGTGAACGAAGGTAGGGGGAAGAACGCTCCTGGAATCGTGGTTCATTCGCCGCGATGCGTGGGCTTGCAATAACCTGAGGATGCCCCCTGCATAGGAGGCGAAACGTCTATGTCATATTGTTAATAATTGTGTTATGTTGGAGTAAACCATTTACAATCAGTTCCAAAGCGGTCTTAAAAAACTGCTTCGTTAGTTCACGGTATTGCTGGCTCTCAGCCATTTCGCGCGCTGCAGCTTTCTAGCCGCCTGTCAAAGAGGGTTAGCTCGGAGCCACGGACGAAGGAGACTATAGGCGTCCTAATGCTCCACCGGTACACCAAGAACAGAGCTACAAGCTCAAGTGAGAAAAATCACCATATATTCCGAAAAAAGCGAAAAAAAAAATAACAAAGGGACGTGGACTTAGCAAGCTGTTGAGTTGCAACGTAATTCATTTACGATATGTAGTTTAAGTCAGCTTGGAGTTCCGTTAAAAACTAACCTCGGCCTTCTGCAGGGAAGATAATCCTCTTAGCGACCTCCTCTCCTAAACGGCGAGGGGAACCCTATTGTAGAAAGGTGTATGCAGGATATGGTAAAGGAGGAACGAGTGTTGCAGTTGGATATTTTTTTATAAAAATAGAAGTAACTGTAATGGCATTTCCCGTTACAGGTAGGTACCATGTAAAATAGCAACAGTGTTACAGTTACAAGTTCCTCTAACTTAATAGTAACTAGTCACAGTCACAAGTTACTGAAAAAAGTAACTAGTTACCGGTAACGCGTTACTAGTTACTTCTAAGACTGCCGGAAACCGCCGTTTTTGTCCCGGAAGAGAGCTTTTCTCTCTTTTTTAAAGAAATACCTGCCTGTAGCGCAGTTAACTGTACGAATCGACCAGAAAAGTCGTCAGGGAAGACATTTCACACGTAAGTACCTCAAAGTTGCATTACTTTTTACGCATTTTGTGCGTTGCAGCACTCCGCCGTATTCGGACGGTGTCGGCACGGCGTCTGTCATCTTTCCTGTAGCGTTCGTCGGCGTCTAAAGTGAGGCGTAATCGCAGAGTTCGAAAAAATAAAAAAAGAAAAACGATCATAACAACAGCTGCCACCCGAGAATATTTGAATTGCGCGACTGAGACGGACAGAAGACGCCAGCTTCCGGGGCAAATAGGGGACCTTCCTGTGGCTTCACAAGCGCCCGCCTCGCAGAGCGGGGATGCGCCGTCCAGCCTTTTTAATGGAGGTCAGTGGTGTCAGCCTGCACGAATGTATCGTGCTACGTTTCTGCTTGGACGCTAAATAAAAAAAAATCTACAGCATATCTACGGGGTGAATGATGAGTGGGGCGAAGCTCCGGAGGGAATCATCGGTAAACTGTGAATACTCAGAGTAATTTGCCCAGTATATGATCAAGTAAACACGTGAGAAACACCGTGTATATATTAAACATCAAACTTTTATTGTACTGTTGGTTTACGCGGTCCCTTCATTACAACGGTCCCCCTAGCGTACGTCGCCGCACTAAATCGAACGATTGCCTTCCACCAATGACACGCGCCATATGTGAATCTTCCGTGAATTCTGCCCATTACATCAACGACGTGAGATCGGGCGCGTTTATACTAAAGGGTCGGTGAGAGTCATGGCGACTTGCAGCTCACTTTAATTTTACATGCACGCTGTGAATTTTTATTGTTTAATCACGCGCCGGAGAAATCTCACACAGGCACTACCTTGGAGGTCAAAATCCAGTGCCTATATACAGGGTGTCCCACATAACTTGTGCCAAGACTTTGAAAATGAAAGGCACTTCAGAGGCAAATTGAACCAAACGTATACTACTCGCACTAGCCTATAGTTACTCAGGCTATTTTTTATTTTCCCCTAAACTAATTAGTTAATTATTTTTAATTACCTAACTTTTTAATTCTTGGCTGAAAACCCAAAATATGAACACTGAGCTGTAGAGCACTTTTAGAAACCACGGACTGAATTGTTTCCTGTACGATACGACTCGCGGTGTTATTTTTTCCGCGTTGTAAAGAAAGCCCGCGAAATTTGAAAAGAGGCCACGTGACGGGCCGTATAGGGAACCCAAGCTCAAGTTTGCGGGCGCCAGCCGCGCTGCGGCTCTGTCGGAAAGCTCTGAACCTTAGGCGCGGCCGACTCAGCCCCTTTCACGGTAGCGGTAGCGCACGTGCGCACGCGTTCTTCTCTCGGTGCGGGTAACTGGGGGGCCGTCAGCTGGGTACGTTGAACCGAGAGGCTTGCTGTGCGAAGCTGCGCATTTCCGCGATGGCAGAAGCGACCCCGCGGAAGCGCAAGCGTGGTCCGAAGTATTGCGGTTTAGTGGCCAGCCACAACAGTGCAGACAACACCAAGGCACACGATTCACGTGTTAAACTGTATCAGTTCCCGGGCGTGTCGCTCGAGAAATAAAGGCGGCAAGACTTGCCTTCTCTTTTGGCTGTCTGAGAGTTCATCGCTTTCGTTCGTTCCGACTACCTGAATCGGTAAGTAACGCGGCGCATGCACGCAGCGACTACAGTAATGATTACTCGCTGTCTTCTCGCGTTGTTAAAGGGGTACTGACACAAAAATTTTGGCCTCGCGTTTTTTTGCTGCAATGTGTTGCTGGGGGCCTCTTAGTCATAACACGGCACATCGTTTGCTGCAGCGCGCGACAGATAATTAATTACAGGCTCCTCATTATCGACCAGTGTCAGTTTCGGTTTCAAAAACGACATACCTCCGGGTGCAACTATCACCACCTAGCGGCTGCAGCGCTCGATCACGTCAGCACACAGAAGTGTGATGCACTTCCGCGCTGTTCGCGTCGTCTCCTCGCATTCGCACGCTTGCCGCACGTGCTGCGCGATGTCGTCGCCATCACCGTCCTCGTTGCCGTCGTCCTCCTCATCGTCGTCTCTTGGCGACAATTTTCTTGAGACACCAACAGCGCAGCGGCGAGCGCGTCAAAACAGAAATGGCGGCTACGACGTCATCATAACTTGTTGTACCGGCTACAACGGTTACGTAGGGGAAGTAGGGGGGTCACCTCGGGTCACCTCCGAGGGTGTCAATGCAATAGGTGCGGCCTATAATGCTGGATCGCGCACGCGAACTTCAAAATTCATATAAAATACCTTCCAAGCTTTATTCGCAGTCGATATTTTGCAGATGGTACACGCACGTACACGAAAATCGATCCAGCAGGCTATCTCGGCCGCGAACTTTGTGTTTTGATTCCCCGTGCTCGTGAGACCTACCCGTCGTCGTTGAACGTTCACATTCGCGTTATACCGTTAGCGTTGCGCGGTTGGTTGAATTCATCTGAACTTGGCACATTGTCAGAAGTTCGGCGCCTGCATTTCACGCGTCGGGAAGGCTGCTTTATCACGCCGGAACGGACGTCTGTGCATTTTCAGCAAGCTTTGACATCGTTCTGCAGGTTTGCTTTGTTTTTGTCACTTTATTAGGGTGATATATATTTAAGCCGCTAAATATAACTGGCACTTAATACATGCTTTGCAATTGCAACCTTGAAGTAACCACCTTCTGATTTTGTGCGATTTTCTAGCCGCGTTGGCGCAGCAGGTTTTATACGCCTGTCAAGTCGATATCCTAATAAAAAGAGAGTGCAAGCATGACGCGACAGCCGAAAAAAAAAACGAGGCGAGCAGTTCATCTTGCTTCACAGTGGTTAAAGCTCAGCTAGCTGCCTCGCGTCTTAATCGGCGGGTGATTCTCCAGCGGCACAGAGGACTTCACTCTAACCTTCTCAGGAAGCAGTGCCATGGCCGTATAATCTTTTTTTCGCACGCCGCAAATGTTTGTTCACGAAAGTACACGGCTGCTACTGTGAGCATGCCATATCAAAACAACAATCATATGATTGTCTTGAGGCCTCTGCTCCTCGCACTGCTTGTATTGGAAACGGTACAACATGACATGAAGTTTTCGGCTCTTCGTCATTTTTAAACTTTTGTGACAGTTCACA
The DNA here is from genome assembly GCF_013339695.2 of Rhipicephalus sanguineus. Classification (NCBI taxonomy): domain Eukaryota; kingdom Metazoa; phylum Arthropoda; class Arachnida; order Ixodida; family Ixodidae; genus Rhipicephalus; species Rhipicephalus sanguineus. Next base: position 20,923,802 of record NC_051186.1, on the reverse strand, counting down.
ATGCAGCAGGACTGCATGCCTGCTTTCGAGTACGACGAAGGAACGGCTACACGGTGTAATCGTGACTTGGGAAATGCATTTTGCTTTGAGTCGGGTGTCGTTGTCGTCGATCGTCTGCTCTTCACTGTTATCGTGATTGACGAGCCTTTCTCATTTTATCAAGTTCGCTTTTCGGAAGTGCCAGTCAAGCTTGAAAATCCTTTTGAAGGCGCACTGCAAGCGGTACACTGTGAGGCGCCGCAAGTGCACCGCGAGAGCTCTGCACGTGCACACAAGCGAGCAGCAACGCGGTGGAGAAAGGAAAACGCGCGCTGCGTACACCCCAGTTTCTCTTTTTTTGCCAGAGATGGCGCTGCCTGTCAAGAGCAGCAGCGCCGCTAAGCGTTGCTTGGGAAGCCTATAGTGCTGCTCAAACGTGCAACCGGTGAACGAGGTCGCCCGCGGCTGCCACGGGGAAGCGACAGGGTGCCTTGAAGGTGGCCGATGTTTGGGCGTCCGTCTTTCGTTGAATGACGGTGCAAATGCACGCTGCTGGCCGAGCGCTGCCTAGATAAGCGTCCGAGACGGATAAATAAAACAAGAAAATAGCTTTATTGTCTCTTTTGAACTTGAGATGCGTAAAAGGAGGCGACGACGTGAAGCTAGTCACGGGTGGCGTTGGTAGGCAAACGGCATGAGGAGACTTTTTTTTGTTTTCGGTGATCGGTGCTCGTAAAATTAAGCCGCGATTACAGAACATGTTCAAAGAGGTCGCCATCTGCTGCAATACAACTCTGGCATCTCTTTATCAGATTTCCCGTGACGTTATTGACCATGGTTTCGGGAATGGAGTTGCAAACTTGCCTTATTTTTTTTCTTTTAGATTACCTGATACTGTGGTTGGTGCCTGGTATACCTGACTCTTGACGTACCCCCAAAGAAAAAAATCAAGGGGGTTTCAATCTGGAGACCTTGCTGGCTAAGCAATGGGCCCGTGCCGCCCTATCCACTGCTGCGGGAAAACTTTATCCAGCCAATTGCACGCATTGCTGCTTCCGTGCGCAGGAGGTCCATCATGCTGATACCAGATATCTTTAATCCTAGCCAGTGGAACTTCGCACAGAAAATTTTCAAGTGGTCCATCCAAGATATCCTTGACATATATCGTTCGCCTGTACGTGTGATGTCGAAGAAGACAGGTCCGATTATAGTACCACCGTAAATGCCACACCACACATTGAATATAGTGAGCGTTGTGGAGGTTCACTTGAGCATTGCGCGAGAAGTTAGCTTCGTCGGTCCAAAGTACCTTGTTCACGAAGTCTGTGTGATTCTGGAAGTCGCGAGGCTCCAATGCTTGGTGCAGCTGCACGTGGTAGGGATGAAGTTGTCTCTTCTTTAGTATTCTCCCCACCGAAGATTTCGAGACACCAGCTTCAGCACCCACACTACGGACACTTGCCTGGGGACCTGCAGAAAGCTTGGACAGGATATTCCTCTCCACTTCCTCGCCCAAAACTGAAGATTTGTGCCGTTTCGTGGTAAATGTTCCAGTCTTATTCAGCCTAAAAAGACAGGGCGTGCAAACACGGACACAAGAAAGAAGGACACAAGAAAGAAGTGTCCGTGTTTGCACGCCCTGTCTTTTTAGAATGAATACTTACCAACTAGCTCAGCTCTCTGTTATTCTAATCTTATTCAGCGTTTCATAAGTACGCACAATGGTCATTGAGCTCGGCCGCGTACAGTGGCGGTCAAAATATTACGGACCACGGGCACCCTACCACGGGAGCGCATGGCAGACAGCACCGAGGCGCCTTCTCACGGCTTGTAAACTCGCCCTCACTGCGCAACCAGCAGGAAAGAAAAAGGGAGACAGGAAAGAGCGCAGGAAAGCGCAAAGAAAAGCGCTCTTTCCTGTCTCCCTTCTTCTTTCCTGCTGGTTGCGCAGTAAGGGCGAGTTTACAAGTATGAACCAACTAGTCTGCAAAGAAGTTTTGCTGCAACAAAGTTCTCACGGCTGCATGCGAAGCTCTAGAGCGCGCACTGCGCACGCGCATCCTTGTTTACCTGCCGGCCTGCTAGTTTGCTCGGTTTGCTCGCTCACGGCCGGTCTAGAGGCGCGCGCTCGCTCCTTTCCTTACGGCCTGAGCAGCCGCCGGGAGTACAATGGAACTTTTTCTATACAGTCACGACGGCGCGCTCCTCGTGAGGGCGTCGCGAGCCAACCGCCCATAGTGTGCCTCGATGTGTGCAACAAAACGCGCATCAAGGCACCCTAACCGCCCAAAGCGCGTTTCGCCGCATGCGCTTCGTGTTGTAAACCAGCTGTGCCCGGCCAATTTCTCGTGCTAATTACTTCTTTCGGTTGTAGCAAGCGGTGAAGGAAGTACAGGTGCGTGTGGGGACAGTCTGCCTTTCTCGGCACTCGGCAATAGAAGAGGGAACGCAGCGCTACTAGCAACAACAATATATTTTAAGACCCGACCACCTTATATTCGATGGAGGCGAAAATGCCCGAGGCCCGTGTGCTTAGATTTAGGTGCACGTTAGAGAACCCCAGCTGCCACAGCAGTGCATTTTTGGTGGGCCACGCATATTTACAACGTCACAGGGGGGATTACCCATCTAACCTGGAAGAGATGAATGTAATGCGTGCAGTGCAAGTATTCTCGCTCCAAGTCATTGGCGCACTGGAACATCTGCGAAACTTGAGGGGCAACTCCTCTATTGTTCTATTCAAGGATGCAGCATCCACAGTCAACTTCATGAAAGCCATAAAGAGATAGTTCGACATTCACAACACTACGTACAGTGGAAATGACTGCAAACTTCCCATCTCAAAGCAGGACGACAGCCGATTGCTGTGGCTGGAAAATGAATTTTCAGGCTACATTAAGCGCATCCAGGATTCTTCTGTCACCGCTGGCGTAGGAAACTTTACAGACGAGACGTACACTGCCCTGCTTTTCACCACAAAGTCCACAGTGGAGACAGTCCAATTTCTTCTGAGAAAAGGAGTAAACTATGTGCTCACGAAGAAATTTAACAGTGATCCTATAGAGGCAATGTTTGGAAAATTGAGGGCAATGTGCGGGGGCAATGACGCGCTAGACGCAAGAGCCGTCACAGCTGCTTTGACTCACATTGTCAAGGAAAAGGCGCTACCTTCAAAATACATGGGCATTCGCGACGAAAACATTGAAGAAGCGGCGATGTCTATTTCGGAAGATGTTATTGAGGAACTTGAAGCTCTGCGAGAACCTCCTCGCAAACCACCGAACTCTGTTGCCTATTCAGGCTTGGTGTATGTAGGTGGTTACATTGCCAAACTCATCACTGACGTCGGTTGCGAAACATGCGCCATGCTAGTGACGACAAACAAAACGAGCAGTCCTTTGTATCATCTTCTCCGTCAGCAAGAAGCCTATGATCTACACTACCCAAAGCCGGAGTTGCTATCAATGCTGGACACAATTGTGACGTTCTTCGAGAAAGCAGTCAAATATCTTCCTCGAACGAAAATCCTCGAGACTCTGCAATTGACTGTTGAGCCATACCTTGAAGATTCGCCACTTCTGGACTGTCCGGAAGGTGTGGACAAGAGTCACGCGAGAGTGCTGGCTCATATTTTTCCTGAGAAGTTTCTCCGGATTCTTCTTATTAACTACACAAAAAAGTTAACAGATCAGAATGACAGGCCTTCCGGTTTTATTCACAAGCTCCCGCGGAAGCATATCAGGCTGTGACAGACTTGACTCCTTTAAACTGTGATCGTCACTACAGTGTATTACCAGCAGTGATATTTTTTTTCGGTTCTCCATGCGCATATTGTTGTAGTACCGAGGAAAACATTGTTTCCCATTGAAATGATTCTCTGAATGTTTTATATGTTTCCTCTTCGTCTGCAGCGCGGCCGTCCCCATTATGCAGTGACTTTCACTTTTTTGAAGTATTTGTTTCAATATTAAATCACGAATTAAGATGCCTCCAACAAAAATGTGCAATTTTGTTATTTTCAAGTACAGCGACGGCCGGCACATACATTTGAAATAAACATTTCCTAAACCATGATTAAACCGTTTCCTCAACCAAATGCAATGTTCATCCTCTTACTTATTCTCGAAGTTACAGAAACCTAAAAAAAAAAACAAGGCTGCGTTATAACCGCGTCGATGCTTTGCCGAGCAACAGAAGCGGGCTTATGAGCGGCCTGCGCCACCACTTCTGTAAAGCGGAATTTACCAGAGTCATCATACATACTTACTACCATGTTTCTATCGCATTGGTACCATGAATACCTTATAGAGTAACTTCAGAAAGCGCCACGGTAAGTCGGAAGCCGAGCACTCCCTGCGCGCGCTAGCCTCCGCAACGGCCGGGGAGCAGTTAGAGTGCCTCGATGCAGCGGAGGCGAACGAGCGCATCGAGGCACTCTAGGAGCAGTTAGAGTCACTAGAAAAACTTCAGAGTATCGCATCTGTTTTCCGCGCGCCGCCGCCGACGCGATTGGCTTACTCGCATCACGTGACCTCTCGCCGCCATATCCCTTCCAAGCGCTTTGGGTGCAGGCGCGTTGAATGCAGAGCGCGGCCGGACATTTAGCAGTACCACGGTCCCTAGAAGTACTTCGTCGCTGTTTTAAAGCGTCATGCAGATGCCAGAGAGTAGCTCACCAGTAACCGAACGTTGCTGGTGAGCTACTCTGGGAATTTCATATATTTTTGCATTCCGTGTGAAAAACATTAACGTCAAAGAGCGTCGTTGTACGTGTTTACATAGTTGGCCGCGAAATGAATTCGCCCTCCTCGAAGAACACTCCTTTCTGTAGTGAACTACACAAAGTTTGCTGGAAAAACTCTCATGCAACAGGATACTTCACCTTTTCTGTTCGCTATGTTCAGCGATGATGAAAACTACATACTACGTACCTTTCTATTTGCTCGGCTGTTTATATCTCGATCTGTTGAACAGATTGTGCATGCATTTCGAGTTATAAGCGTGTCGCGCACGAGAGCGAAATCGAAGACTTATTAAAATAATAACTGTTTACTGTATACCTTGAAGACGATTGTCGCATGACCATTTGCCACTGCGCAAAACTGAAGCGTGGAACTCTGTTGATAAAGTTGGTACAAGGCAATGTTATTAAGCGTACTTTATTTTAAAAAATGTTGCTAATGCTGCATTGCGCCGAGCGTACCCTTACAATACTGTTTAGTGGGTG
>NC_051186.1:20572099-20618496 GCF_013339695.2 Rhipicephalus sanguineus | reverse complement strand
GTTGTTTGCCGAAGCAGACCCGCGCCTATTTTTAGGCACACTCGGAAATCATCAGCCGCAATAATTTTTTTTATTGCGATAGAAATTATATGGCACTCTCGGCAGAATTTTGGCGTCGCCGTCATGTCTCAGATATGTTATGTATGTATATATTATAAATAAAAGCCACAAATAAATTTCAGAAGAAAAAAATCAAGTGCTGGACCGGGTTTTGAACCTGCGGCCACTCGCTCCGCAGCTCGCTGCCTTTGACAATACGCCATGCCTCATTTTTTTCTTTAATTCACGGAAAGATGGACCTGTTATAGCAGTGAACCGCGCACTACATAATTCGACACATTAGAATTACCTTAACATACACAACACACACCTTTGTTCCCTGCAGTAGGAGGCATTTCAAAAGTCAGGCAAAACACACAGAAGCGTCCAGATGTGCAAGCCACTCCGGAACGGGCTCAAAAGTATCAACAACACTGGCAACTTGAGCAGCTTCTTCTCGGAAGACAGACCTCGTCGATCGTGGTGGCTCGGCGTGTCTGTCGATTATGCGACTTTTTCATAGCGAATAAAGTCCTAATAACATAAATAAATGCCTCATTCGTTCTCGAGGATACTAACGGCAGAATGCAAACGCACGCGGCGTTGAGTGAAACGCACGGGACGCCACACGTGGCGAAATTAAAAAATATGCGAGACGCGGGCAATGCTGCATCGTTACTCACGCTGCGCTTGCGTCGTATCGCTGGCGACCCACGCTAGTTTTCCATTTTGAGGCTGTAGCGCCAAGCCACTCGTGGGCAGTCGGCCAGGGAAAAAGAAGAGCGTCTCGTGGCTCGTGGTGGTGCGAGCTAGTGGGAACGTTTTGGCCCTTGTAGCCTTATGCCACAGGAGGGAAGAAACGATACGGCTGAACCAGAATCGCAGTATATATGTTGCACCGCGACCAGAATCCTAACGTTAAAACTGTAGCGCAAACGCACAAGACACCCACGAAAAAAAGAACGTACGACACAAGCGCTAACAACTGCTTTATTCTTTCATACGCGAATGCATATATAAGCCATGGCAAACTTACCGCACATGCGCACACAACAATTGCTCTAAACCTAAACGGCGCACAAGGATGATAGTGTATTATATACTCGAAAGCATGAAATTAGATTCACATGGGCGCAGGGACAAAGAAGTGAAGAAGAAGTAAGAAGACAAAGAAGTGCGTTAGCGCTGTAATCTTAGCCGCAGGAATATGCACCAACTAGAGCCAAATGAGGTTTTGTCTTAGTGACCAGAATCGACGCCCGCAGAGAACTCGAGCCATGGCCTCACGTGCCACTGTCAAGTGCCGTCTTTATTAGATGTGAAGCATCTTATGGCGGAGTTCAATCCGGTGGTGGTGGTGTAGCGGCTTGGTAACCGCTGGGCCATCATCGCCGTCGACCCATCTCACGCGATACGCCGAAACCGCCGCCCTCCGAGCGGCTTACAGGCGCGTGATGTTGCATCCTTTCCTGCTACAGCGATTCATACTGCGTCACAGTCCACCCCAGGAGCTTCTCAGCGATCGAGGCCATGTCTTCTTGTCGGAAGTCGTCGAAGTCATTCTCAAAGAGTGCCATGCTGTTCACCGCAAAACTAACTGCTTACCGCCGGCAGACGAATGGCCTAACCAAGCGCTTTAACCGCACGCTCGGGGACATGCTCTCCATGTACGGTCGGCGCCGATCACACAAAATTGGGATGCCATTCTGCCCTTCGTCACCTACGCTTATAATACCGCCCCTCAGAGCACTACTGGTTTTTCACCCTTCTTGTACGGAAGGCATCCGTCGCACATCACTGACGCGATACTTCCCTACAAGTCGGATCCATCTGAGTGTGCGCCTATTTCTGACACAGCCTGGCTTCCTGATGAAGGTCGGGAGCTTGCAAGACCTTTACAACGCATGAACAAGAGTGGCAGAAGAGCATTCGCAGTGGCACCACTGCCGCAATACGCAATACTACTGCCGCAATACGAAGGCCCCTACCGTGTCGTCGAGCACACAGTCAACTACCTGACTGAATCCGTCGAACCATCTGCGGACATGCACTGTCGAGGGCGCGACATTGTCAACGTGGAGCGCCTCAAGGCCTACTATGACCCGCTCACAGTGACAAGCTGTTAGGTCGCCGGGCGGCTCCTTTTACGTACCCGGGGTAATTGTAGCGAAGAAAGGGAATAATTTGTTGCGCTCTCGAGCACCTTCTAGGGGGTCGTACTATTTGGCTTCTCCTGAAAGTACGCCGCTCGCGCTGAGTCCGTGCTACTGCCTGGGCTATCGCCATTGCGTGTTGCCGCTGAGTGCCGTCAAATAACCGCCTTAGCAATTTATTTATTTATTTATTTATTTATTTATTATTTATTTATTTATTTATTTATTATTATTCGTTCATTCGTTTGTTGGTTCGTTCGCATGAGAGAGGTGGCATGTGTTGAAATTTATTGTCGAATGGTTCTCCACGACGTCTGTAACGCTCTTTACACTCTGTCTCTGTCGTCGTCCTTCCAGTTTTTGCGCGCTGTTAGATATGTTGCAATGAACGTACTAGGCCAGCAACCATTACTGCAATGTTTATTAAGACGAAAGCCTAGATGCCTCATCGAACGCGAAAATTGACCAGCGTCCCGCGTCGGCGTTCCGCGTCAGCGGCGTCCACAAGAGTGGTGCAAAAAATCACCCTCACGTGTTGACGTCACTGCATGACGTCATCATGACGTAACAAATCGACAAAGTTTGTGACGTCATCCCATGACATCATTTCTTGGTCAAAGGTTGGCCGATCACGGAGGCAGCGCAGAACAAGAGAGGCACAGAAAGCTTACAATAACTCCGATCCTAGAGGCATTACAAAACCACGTTAGGTGCAGAAAGCTTTCGGAGTGGGGCGTGGGAGGGTCATTAGATCGATTTAGAAGAAGAAAAAGAAGCTTTCGCCTCCTAGTCGACTGAACGGATGCATAAGGGACCCTCTCAGGTTTTTTAACGAAAGACAGCACCAGTTATGCGCGCACGTCTATATGCAGAAAGCATGTTGTCTGGAATAGGTGGCCGCACTAATGTACAGCTTCGAGCTCTGGTTCTCGCATTATACGTTTAGTCCAGTAGAACTACGTCAGTCTATTCTAACGGCGACGCCCATGAAGAATTACACTGCTTGCTCGCCTGAATAGAGCGGCAACCAAAACAGGAAACTGAGTTGTGCTACGCCTTGTGAGTTTCTAACCGGATTACCGTTTGGAGAACTCGCAAGACGTAACGATGAACACCCATTAATGCCGTTACGAGGATGGTATATCTTCAGTACGCCATCGATTACGGATCATATACGTGTTCAAGCAGCGTATAAACAACTCTTTAATGCTGCTGTAAGAAGAGGAGCATTGCGGCCAGTGCTACGCGCACTTGTTTCAGTCTCTCGATAGCGCCGTGTGCGTTAAAGCCAAACTTACTAAAAAAGTAACTTCCGTAAAACTTCTTTTGGGCCTAGTTGGTTCATAATCCTAGAAGTACGTTTACAGCACAAAACCAAAGATGCACCATGCGCAATGAAAGAAACGACACACACACTCATCTGACACACACACGTCCCTGCACTTATCTGAGTTTGATTTCATTTCATCGCGTATGTAATACACTGTTTCACTTTTTTTTTTCATTCTGTTTCACTTTTGTTTCATGTCGATTGCGTGGCGCATGTGCGGTAAGGCTTGCCTTGGAGGTATAAATGCACTGACAATTGCCGAAATAAAGTCAATTGATAGTCAGCGCTTGTGTGTGTCGTTTTCTTTCTTTGTGGTGCGTCTTTGGTTTTGCGCTGTCAAATGTATTTCTAGGATTTCTAAAAAAGAAGCCAGGAGCTTCTGAGACGCAACCAGAGAGAAAATACTAAGGGCCCGTTCATGCGCTAATGTGTTCTTTCCGGTAACAAAAGGAGCCACTTGTTCGCTATTGTAAGTTGTAATAGCAACAATATCATTAGCAAACGGCACATCGATATCGATACAATAGGGCCTCAAGAAGTAAAAGAAAGACAAAACAGGGATTGAACTACTTAAAAAAAAGACAGCCGGTTATATTGCATGTTCAGTGGGATTACCTCAACAACCGCACCTTGATGGGGGAAAACTAATGATATGCTCCGCAGCTTGTTCGCAGAAGCGATAAGCGCCTCACACAGATGTTCGATGAGCCCATTGTTTTTACGGCGCCTGCGGTTTTTGCCACACGCCAATGCTGCTTCTTCACAGACCCCGCGCTCGTCGTATCGACCATGCTTCCCACGCGTGCTTCCAAGCTGAACGCGGAATATATTGATTTGTCATTACACGTAAGAAAACAAAGCGAGGTTCCAAGCGGAATGCATTTTGCACAGTTTATTCGCGTATTACAGGTTACTGTTTTCTGTGTGACATGTTATTGCAGGAAGGATAGGCATATTGGCTGGTTAGCAAAATCGATAGTCGAATTAATAGCGCGAAAAAGAAGCGAACGACAAAGAAAGCGGGACAGCGCTCGCTACACGCCGGGGATTTATTTAAAGGAAGCAACTACTTAGCATATATGCGCAGAGTCAACGCGAGTTGAACGTTGGAAACGTATCAGTAGGACGAGCTTCAAGTCATAATTGAATAGCACGTGGTCTGACTTTAATAAGTCATTTAGTTAGAAAGCAACTCGTCTTCATTTCTATTATAAAAATGGGAGGCTTCACCAATCGATATCCACCATGTTTAACGATATCATGCACTTGAATAAGATTTTTCTCATGCATATTGTGCGTTTTTGTTATAAATGCAGACAGATAGAGAGATAAGACTGTTCAGAGTGAGGTTACCGTACTGAATCAACTATGGCGCGCATTATTCAGCGCACATGTACGATCTATTGACTTATGTTCGGAAATAGCTCTGTATTACACGAAGGTTGCGATGAAGTGCGCGGTGCTAGAAATATTCAAAATGCGCATCTGGCGCGTCTACTTAGCTTTTCAAGCTGTTCCCTTGATCAGTGAACGACTGCGAGCTGCCGACCTATTACGTTTCTTAGCCTGTTTCATACTTTCGCTTTCTATGTGCAGGAACATTAATTATTTACATATACTGGCATCTTACATAGTAAAGTATTGCATGGGTGAGCACATAAATATTTTCAATCAATTGAATGCGTATCATTGAATGAACTGAATGCGTATTACATGAAAAAAAATCAATCAGCAAACGGTATAGCATTATCAGGATGATGTAGTTCATTAATAACATAAACTGGGCAACTAGTTCGCAAATTCATCATTTGAGCACTCCATCGAGGGCAATTGAAGGCCATTCCAAATCCGATGTATGTTGAAAAAAAAAAAGGAAAGCCCAAGATAATCAATCGAGGAATATAAAGGAACAATGTTGAGACGATTACCTTTTCTGGTGGGTCCAGACGCCCCCCCCCCCCACCCCGAAATTTACATGACAGATGGTGTTTTATCGAAAATAAATCGTGAAAATAGGCGTTTTTCTCAAATAGTCTAGTCCTGGGTTTCAACCCCCCCTGTCCCCCCCCCCCCCAAAATTTCTGGCTACGGGGCCTAGGTTTTAGCAATAGCTTTTAAGCACGTCATGTGCGTGAGAAATTGCGATCATGACGAATACATCTAATGAATTTTTTAACACGAAAGTGTTTTATGCCGGGGTCCACCAAGTACATCCGTCACGGATATGACGTTGGTAAAATGGACGCCAATGGGCGAGAAAGAAAAAATACCAAGAAAAGATCACCCGCTGGGAATCCAACCACGACCTTGCGGCCGCGACGGCAAGCGCCCGACGCCCCACCGACTAAACTAACTCGGCAGTTGCTGGGCACAGCGCGAACGCGCCTATATCTTTCACACATTCTCTTTCGCACGGTGCTCTCTGTTGGCGGTGTAGGTAGGCGGGGCGGTGCCACCGTCTGTGAGAGGTGAGAAGAAGTAATGCTTCACGATCGACACTTTAGCGCTTACTCCGAGATTGCGCTGCGATATCGGAGGTCATGGTTAAAGCCGTTAAAGCATCTCGATACCAGCGAGGTACACAGGCTGCGCTGGCGTCGCCTAGGCGCCCTTTGGAGCAGTTACGCTGGTTAAGTTCTTTGCCTTTCGCTTCGTGTTAGCGTGCGTCGGCTCATCGGAGTAGTGCAGCTTCCAACATGCACCAACGGGATTTCTCCGCCGCCGACTGCCTTCGATTGCGAGAGCACCGACTAACAAACTGCTTGCAATACGCGTTGCAGAAAGGACGCGATTTCGACGGGCGAATGTCGTGCCTTGGTGAACGAGACTAGCGCCTGCGATGCAGAGGCCAGCTGGACGTACGCATTTGCGTCTCAGGCTACGAACCTCTACCTCCCGTGTTGTTGAAGCGTAGTGTGTGGTAGTGTATGTATGCGAGTGCAGGCGTCGGTCACCCATTGCTAGAAAGCGCACACCGCGCCGTTTCTCTCCTTAATTGATGACGCTTTGAAGAAGTGCATACCGGGTACCAATGTTGATTATGAGCTTTTTGATATCATCCTTACGCGGGATTAACGATTTGCTGTGTCCAATTATATGTTCACAACGTCAGCTACCACAACGGTTTAATCATGATCATGGCCGTCAGTCGTCACGATAGAGACATGCCGTCAACATGGGTGCATCCACGTCAAAACGGTGCTGTAGCTGCAAAACACGAATAGACATTGTACAAGCTCTCATATATCACTACACAATAAGCACTACTTCTGTGAAGACAGGTTTCACTTTCGTGTTATACCGATTCCTATGACGGAGGGATCAGCCATGTTTTTTTTTAACAGACTCCAGCATGTCTATCTCTAGAGAATGCTCTGTGACCACAAAGGAGACGCAACTGACGTATGCTTGATGCGTATCCCTGCCGGCTCTCTACTCCAATGACGATACTTCATGTTTGTCTTCCTTGTTATTTTGGATGTTTAAAGGTTATGAGGCTTTATGCCACGGACACTTCTAGACTCCTGGTTAAACTACGTTACGCGCCTCTGCTTTGGAGCCTCATTACTACGATAACGGCCTTCACGTGTACTCGAATCAGTGAAATAGGAAAGCGTTCAAAGCGCTATTCACATTCTACCGAACGCCTTCGACCATTACGGGAACGCCGTTGCAATTGCCGGCACGCCATAAAATTGGTCGCTTACCACAGTAGCGTTCTGAACAGCGGAGCTGTTTAAGCACAGCATTGGTCGATGACGCCTGAGAAGAAATCATCATCATCATGAACCGGCACGCGCTCTCTTCACCCCTTTCTTCATCTTCGTCCTCTTCTGCTTCGCTCCCAAAACACGCGCCTATTTCTCCCGCGTGGCCTATAATAACTCTGATGGGTGAAAAAAACGAGTGCGGAGAGAGAGAATAGAAAGAAATAAAAAATAGAGATAGAAAGAAAGAGAAAGAGATAATTTTTTGGCAAAAAGAATTCTTCATGAGGTGGGATTCGTACAGTCCTACCCGCGATCTGAAGATGACCGTCCTAACCACTCGGCTCTCCAGGCACGCTAGCAAAGCATAGCATATATAGCCCTCTGTACTGGTATAGTATAGTACAGCAAGGGGGTGGGAAAGAGAAGTTAGGGTGAAGAGGAGGGGAGAGAGTAAAGTACGGTATAAAATGAATGAAAAAGAGAGAAATAGAAAGAAAGAGCGAAAAAGACGTAGAGAGAGAGAGAAAGAAAATGAAGGGAAAGAAAGATAGAAAGAGCAAGAAAGAGAAACATAATTAAATAGAAACAACCAGAGAAAAAAGACTGACATACAGAGAGAAAGAGAAAAGCAATGAAAGAGAGGAAGAAAGAAACAGATGAAGAAAGAGAGAAAAATAAACAGAAACAAAGAAGGCCGCCCAGCTCCGCACCTTCTTCAGGCTTGGCACCACCAGTGCCAAGTTGCCTTATTTTTTTTCTATTTGTACGTCTATCTGGACAGGTGGTGGACCTGACTTCCTCATGAGAATAACACTTTTATCCTAATCTAGCCAATTTTTATTGTATTCGCTGCTTTATATCTACCAACAAAGCGCCTGCACCTTGGCAATAAAGAAAGAGCCATACATGATCGAGGCCTCTGTTGCTCACCGCAGTGAAATCATCATGTCGGCACTTTTATTGCGATATAAATTATATGGACAGCCGCGGCTGGCTTTTGCCGTCGCCATCGCCGCCGTCATGCACCGTATATATATATATATATATATATATATATATATATATATATATATATATATGTTCTAAAGAAAAATAATTCAGAAAAAAATGCTTCCGAAGCGCGGAATCGAATCAGCGACCTCTCGCTCCGCAGCGCGCGGCGCTAACCACTACGCCACAAAACGCATATCCTTCAGGTAGCTCACGGCGAGCGTTATATAACCCTTTACCGCTGGCAGGGCTCAGAGACGGCAGGCGCTTATAAGCGTTTCTTCCTTACCAGCGAGATGGCGCGAGGAGCGCAACGGGCGCATTTAAAAGTCGTCGGCCAGCTCGCTCGCTTCTTATAATATTTTGCGCTGAGAGAACCTTGCCTTTCCGCTCTCTGCTCGGGCGGTAGTTGGGGCAGATGATTCGGCAGCGTGGCAGCGCGTCCATCACGGGCCGCATTTCTTGCTATCGCATTCATTGCTTCGTCGTTGCGGAGAAACTGTGACTTTTTATACGAAGTCGTGACGCAGACGCTAGCTTGCTGAACACGGAAAGGAGTTTAGTTTAACCATAAAATACCGCGAGTCGGCATCGTGAAGTGACAATGTCTGCTAAATGCAATCTCATTAGGAATTCCAAAGTATCTTATGTTGGGCGATGCGAACAGAAAGGTTAATCACTGAAGACGATAGCGCGAAGCTACTGAGTCAAGTGCATCGAGGAGCGGGAAAAGCCGAGGGAAGCAGTTACGTGATCGTGTGTCGAGATCACGATTTTTGTGACCAAGGTCGTTGCAGCACACCGGAACGGGATGAGCAAACGGTCCGACACAGGACGGAGGCTCTTCGAACGTGAGCCGCCACACTGACGCAAGTGGTGACGTCGGCTGTTCTTTTGCTATATACATGGCTTTCATTTCAGTTCTGCCGCATGCTTTCTCTGTGCAGTATGCGAGGCAGTGGAAATGCACAAGAAAATGGCCGCCGGTTTGAGACTACTCTTATGTTTCTCCTGAATGAAAACCAACAAATAATGAAGCCAATGATGAAAGTGACATGGACAAAAAGACAAGTTGCCGTCAGCAGGGGACACAACCTTTGGATAACGCGCCCGATGCTCTACCAATACAGTATACAGTTACTACAATACAGTTAGAACAGTACAATTATTATTATTGTTGGAGTTTAACGTCTGATTACGAGAGACGCAGTAGTGGAGGGCTCCGGAAAGTTTGACCAACTGGGGTTCTTTAACGTCCACCTACGTCTGGGTAGACGCGCCTCTAGTATTTTCGCCTTCATCGAAAATGCGGCCGCCGCGGCCGGGATTCGATCCCGCAACCTGCTGGAACAGTACAAATAACGTCCATTATACCTTTCCTTGTCTTCATTATCTGTTGGGTTTCATTAAGGTTGTGCCAAACAAAGAAACGAGCGCTTAAAAATATGTGTGTTTTATGGCGAAAGCCTTAAATGCCCCAATAAACAAGAAAATTGACCGTCGGCGTCGGCAGCGTCACCACTAATGATGAGAAAAAAAAATCATCATGCGATGACGTCACCATACGACGTCATCATGACGTCATACATAGCCAAAACTAGGGTCGTCATCATGATGACACTATGACGTCCAATTACGTGACGTCAAATGATAACGTCATCACATGACACCGTCGTTTGGCCAAAGGTTGGCCGATCCCGGAGGCACTGCAAGATCACCTTGAGGTGCAGGAACCTTGCGATGCCTCCAATCCTGGAGGCAGTGAAAAACCACGTAAGGTGCAGAAAGCTTTCGGGAGTGATCAGTACGATCGACGGAGAAGAAAAAGAAGGTGGCTTTCCTTTCGAGTCGTCTTAGGCGAATGCATACTTAAGGGACAACGCGATTTCTTTTCTATTTACTCGTGATCCGCGTGACAATGTGAATAATGTCAATAACCTCGACTAGTGCGACGATGAAGACAATGAAACTAACAACAAGGGGTTTTGCATTTAGCGTCTTCGCGTAACGTAAAGTTTAGCGCACGTTGACTGGCGGAGGAGCGAACCCAAACCGGTTTACAATATATTGCTAACTCTAAGAAACTAAGTCTTAAACGGCCTAACAAGAACGAGCTCGCAGTTTATGATCAGTCTAGCATCTGAACAGCCTAGCAGCTAAAAATATTGCTTGTAATCTCTCAGAACTCTATCATGTATGCTAAAGCAGTTTCAGTTATTGTACCACGATTACACTTTATTCAATCGTTCAAAGCTAATACCTTGGGTAGATCTCAACAAAGTAATTTGCAATATCTCAAGCATTTTCTAGAGTATAGCGAGCACGCACTCGCTACTAGGTCGCAGCGCACTTTCCTAAGCAAAGAAGGTTAAAAAACGCTTTTTCAAAAGTTGCGAAAGGATATAAGCATGTCTGAAGAGTTTAAACAACGCCGCGCAATTTTCAGCGGCTGCCAAATCCGCAAAGCGGCTGTCTAGAAACGGCTGTAAAGAAAACTACTCTCGCATGCGCCCAAGTTGTTTCGCCATAGTTGCGAAAACACTGCGAGGTAGTTTATTATTGAGCTCCACAGCGTTGACCGTGGCGGTAGACAGTTATGTCATTAGGCATTTTTTGTGTCTGCATCTTTTTTCACCTATGCTATATACTTGAGAACAAGGCTTTGAGAAACGTAGCCAATATAACGGCGAAGAAAACGTAGCCATTGTCTACTGCAACACTGAGACATTACCTAACTTCGTTCTGCAAAGAGATGCACTTCCCGCAACTACCGGCGAAAACTCCGCGCTGCTTCTCTACAATCTGCACTGCATCGTAATTGGACAAAGCAGCGTTATTAAGCCAGCTATATTCAGTGCGTGCGCAGACACTTTTCGAGGAGAGCACTCTTAGGAAAAGAATCGGAGACCATTTGTAATAAACTACCAGCTAGGTGCCCTAAACACAGTGGCTCAAGATTAAAAAAAAACAACAGCCATTCTTACTGCTGCTTTATTCACTGCCTCACTATGAATTATGCCAATTCCCACATGGATTCCCGTGAAGGGGCAACCACTACTAAAATTATATCCGTATGCTCATTAATGATGTTTTTCCTCTCTCTCCAGCAGCACATTTTCTCCGTGGCCATAATATGCATTATTAGTGGCACGCATTAATCACCAAGTTTATCAAGCCTCTGGTTTGGCGCGAAATTTCTTGATTTTCTGGAAGCAGCTGACCATTTTCGAAGCTCCCAAGCCGAGGAATATCTGCAGTCCGCACGCCCACATTAACGCAGCATAATACAGCATTTGCGAAGGCATGAAAAGGGGCGTGCGAAGCGATCTTACAAAGCGCGTTACACTAAGTCGAATGCATTCTTTATGGCTAGAGGCTGCGGCGCATATTAGCGTATCACAGGCAGCTACAAATTAGATTAAGCAAATGCACAGCATGTAGTTAAGTACACTTGAGAGCAATATATGGTAGATGCTACTGATTAAGAAAGAGACGAGGTGGCGAATAGCAATGCAATCTCCCAAGGCAGAGAACAGTTAGAAATAGAACACTCGCAGAAGAACTTGGAAGTTTTGTATTTCTCCTTCATCCCAATGTGCCGAAATATTACTGAAGTTCCTTATGCATTTAAAGCGACTCGAACTCGATGGTGTACATGGACTTCCAAAGACGTGGAGAAAGTATTCGCTTCACTTCTTTATTCAATTTCACATGTTTTTTGCGTAGCCTGTTATGCACTATGATGCGAACGCCATTTTTGCAAGCGAAGCTTGCATTAACTCACAGATTTCAGTGGCGGCACCCTACGCGAAAAACATGGCGCATGCGAGCGTACATAGTCGCGGCCTTCAAAGGTGAGCCGTTTTCCAGTAGCTGATGCTCTTTCGATTGTGGGCTTGCCGGCGATCAGCCGTTTCTGACACGGCAATCTGATCTTTATGGAGGTGAATTGTCATTTCATGTTCCCACATTAATGACGTCCTATCCCATCACCATCAATGGACACAATGTATGCTACGCCAGGACGAACAGGCTTTTAGGGGTGACGATCGATGGAGATCTCTGCTGGCGTCCCCATGTGGCCACTCTAAAGAAGCGCCTAACTGCCATCGCACACATTTTTCAAATTCCTCGGAGGAAAAACGTGGGGCACATCAGTGCACGCGATGTTGCAGCTACACAAAACGCTGTTTCTGGGGTACCTGCGGTATAGCTTGCCGGTTCTGACAAACGCTTGCAAAAGCAGTGTACGCACGATCGAAAACGCCCAGGGCCAGGCACTCAGAGTTTGTCTTGGGTTACCACGCTGCACATCAACAGCCGCAACTATCGCAATCGCAAAAGATCAACCGGCCACGGTGCACATTACATTGGAGGTGCTTAGAGCTCACATTAGGCACTTTGCTCGCGCCTCTGCCCACCACCTCGCTTCGCTTCCAGGAGATCAACCGAGTGCCTCCTTCTGTAAGGGAATATTTACTTACCAAGAGTGCCTTCCAACAGTCTACACGCCTCCGGAACGGATCCTAACACCCACTTGGTGCTTGGACCGAACAAAACAACGCTTGACAGTGCCGAGGATTCGCAAGAAGGCGGATCTCTCGTCGCCAGCTTTGAAGCAGGTGACTCTACTCATGCTGCACGAAGAATGCAAAGGCCATGTTAAACTTTACACGCATCGCTCGACAACTGTTGGGGGAGAGAGAGAGAGAGAGAAGGAATGTAGGAAAGGCATGGAGGTTAACTAGACAATGCGTCCAGTTGGAGGATCTGCAGGAGCTGTGATCTTCCCAGCAAGAGCCGAAAACATCCAGTTTCGAACTACACACAGGACAACATCGACAGCCGTGGAGCTCGCGGCACTCCGCAGCGCACTCGGCAGGATTGATGGAGAGGCACAACAAAAATACAGCATTTTCACTGATTCGAAACCAGCTCTGCAGTGTCTTCGAACTGCGCTACGTCGTGCACCTCAGGACCAATTGGTGCTGGAAATAAGACGACAACTGTACCATCAACTAATAGACGAAGGGCATGCTGTAACTTTTCATTGGTTGCCAGGCCACTGCGGCATCATCGGTAACGAGCATGCCGACGATGCAGCTAAGAATGCTCAAGAAAATGGTGTGATAGAACCTATTCCACTGTGAAGAAGCGACGCAGCAGCAAAGATTAATACGCTTGCGCATGACGTCGCAGGGTCCACGTGGAATACGCCCGGTTTTCTCCACATCCGTCTTCACCGCCTGGATCCGTGCCTACAACTCACTATTCCATCTGGCCTACCCCGATCCGAGACGACCCTTCTCTGCCGCATGTGGCTTGGGGTGTCTTTTACGAACGTCTTTGCTTGCCGCATCGGAATGACAGACAGCGCTGCATATGACCGTTGCGGCAATGACGAAACCATTGAACATATTTTATGTCAGTGCCCTCAGTACAGCTCTCAGAGACAGTCCCTCTCAGCAGTGTTTGCTTCCCTCGACGACCAGCCGCTTTCTGAGCAGTCAATCTTGGAATGTCGGAAAGATCGAGCTTCACGCAAGAAAGCAATGAAGGTGCTGTTGAAGTTTCTGCGAGCGACCGGCCTCGTTGAACGATTATGACACTCGTGGTGTGTGTGTGTGTGTGTGTGTGTGTGTGTGTGTGTGTGTGTGTGTGTGTGTGTGTGTGTGTGTGTGTGTGTGTGTGTGTGTGTGTGTGTGTGTGTGTGTGTGTGTGTGTGTGTGTGTGTGTGTGTGTGTGTGTGTGTGCTTCCCTCCCTCCCCACCCCATTCCTCTCTTGCTTACTTTTCTGTCTCCCTTTACCCATTCCCCAGTACAGGGTAGCAAACCATATATGTTTTCTGGTTAACCTCCCTGCCTTTTCGCATTACATTTCTCTCTCTCATTGTTGCCGGGATATGAACGCATGGCCGTCTCTGTTGCCTGTGGGAACTGATGTATTGCGCTGCTAAGCACGTGGATGATGGTCCAATTCCCGGGATGGAGGATGAGAACAGTTAGGAGGCAGTACTTCTCAATAAAAT
The DNA here is from genome assembly GCF_013339695.2 of Rhipicephalus sanguineus. Classification (NCBI taxonomy): domain Eukaryota; kingdom Metazoa; phylum Arthropoda; class Arachnida; order Ixodida; family Ixodidae; genus Rhipicephalus; species Rhipicephalus sanguineus. The sequence goes on along the minus strand of NC_051186.1, from coordinate 20,604,245 downwards.
GAAAGAAACATAAGAAAGATAGAAGGAAAGAAAGAAAAGAAAGAAAGAAAGAAAGAAAGAAAGAAAGAAAGAAAGAAAGAAAGAAAGAAAGAAAGAAAGAAAGAAAGAAAGAAAGAAAGAAAGAAAGAAAGAAAGAAAGAAAGAAAGAAAGAACTATGTAACTACGGACCTTATAGACCAGAATTTCCAGCGCTCGTAGGCGGCCGCCATGTTTGGCCGACCGAGGCGCCGCGGCGTGAGCATTTGCTTGGGGGCTGCTGAAACGCCCTAGCGCACAGCGCGGTGCATCACGTTTGTGGTTCTCAGCAGCGGGCGATGACAAATTTGCAAGCGCTGCAGCCGCTCAGTCTTCTCTGATTATCGAAACGTGCATCTTCTTTCATGCGACTACATCTTCGAACAGTAAAATTCTGCTAGGGAGCTTGCCAAACATCGCGAGAACGTTCAGCAACATCGTCACGAAGGTTTGAGTAGTTGCAACACTGTGCAGTTGTCCATTCTTCTTTCTTTTTTTAGAACTGTATCGTATCAAGAAACGTTTTAAACTTACGTATTTGCGTATGCTATGACCTAGTAAGCTGGAGGAACGTGTGTTGAGGGGCTAGTTGGTAAGACATATTATGAAGGAAGGAAGGAATAGGAGAGGAAGGAAAGGCAGGGATATGTTAACCAGTCTAGAAGGACCGGTATGCTACTCTACACTGGGGAAAAGAGTGGGGGAGATATAAAGATAGAGAGAGAAGTAGGGCACTGGCGGTTATAGACTAACGACGTTAGCATGACTGTGAGATGTGTGTGATATATTATGAAAGCTTAAACTGCGATTAGGACGAGACACCAGAGTAGAAGCACACAGGACGAAGCTGTATCTTAATTTTCTTTTTCCTGAAAGGCAGCAGCGACAGATATTTTCGTGCCGCGCTACCGTCCGAATTTGTGCTGCACGATGGCTGTTTTGTGCTCTCTCGCAATATGCAGCGGGATGAATTTAATTAGGCGATTATTTCAGTTTTCAACACAGAACTCTATAGCTGAGATTACGTGCGGTTTCTAAGCGAGATTACTGCGAACGCATGGCCTGGAGAAGTGTCCGAAGCCTCTTGTAGCAATGCTAGACGCAGCGCGCATACCGGCCCGCAACCTCTGTGTTAATAAACAGCACAGTCTGCAAAAACACCCCGTCCCACAGGTGCTTTGAATCACGATCAAAACCGACGAAGTTTACGTTTGAGTCCGATATTGATTAAGTTCGATTCTGACCAAGCGGTGCACACCCGTGCACTTTCTATCGCGACATGCCTCGGACAGGATATTGGCCTCGAGGCCCACCACTGGAAACGCCGGCGCCACCGTCGGCGTGACGTGCTTGGCAGGATCACGTGGTCTCAGCGGCCGCGTCGGCTGCTTGTGGCGCACTGCCGCGTGCTTTGAAAACGAGTTTCAAGTCCCACATGCGCTGCGGTCTGTTCAAATTCGGAAGTTTTCTCTATTTTTCTACTCAATTGAAACCATTGTAATAGAGTGGCTGCCTCCGAAGCCGACGAACATGGGGCTCTACCGCTCGGTGCCGCAGTGCCGCGCTTACGCAAAGGAGCCCATGGTGTCAGCCTGCACTGGTAACCGCGGGACAAGAAACAGCGTGAAGCACGGGTCGTAAAGCTAAGAACCGGCAAGTAGCCATCGGCTACGAGTCTTGTGTGCAACAAGCACTTCCGCGACGAAGACTTTTGTTACTGCGTCGGCCTTGCGATGTTCGGTGAGTAGCAGACAGCGCGCACTGAGACGATGGCTCGCGCGCGCTTCCCGCCGGCAAATGATGCTTATCTGCCACAGGATGGTAAAAGCGCTACCTTTTACCACGTGCGATGCCATCTCAGAACCCTCCAATGCGACCTCTTGGTCGTCGGCCCCGTGCTCAGCGTCCACAAAATCGGCTGCAGATGCGCAGGTCATTGTTTAGATACGTTGAAATAAAAAAAAAACGCACATGGTCCCTTATGCATTCGTCAAAGATGACTAGAAGGCGAAAGCCATCTTCTTCTTGTCAGTCGATGTACTGATTCTCCCGCGAGCCCCTCCAAAAGCGTTCTGCACCTAACGCTGTTTTGCACGGCCTCTGTGACCGATCACGGAGGCAATGCAAAGCGACCATGACGTGTGAATACGTCATCATGTGACGTCACATTACGTGACGTCATAATGACGCTACATATTTTGGCGATCTGTGACGTTATGATGACGTCATATGGGGACACCATCACGTGACGATTATTTTAAATGCGAAGCATTTCTTAGCGAACCTCAGGCACTTTGGCCGTTTCTATCTACGTATCTATCTATCTATCTATCTAGCCGCCTACGTCTGGGCGCTCTCCTGGTCGCCTCGATAACTTGTAGTATACCAAATTTGGCCTAGCAGGGGACCAGTTTATGACGAACACGATTCACTGGTCATTACATGAATAACGCAAAATACCTGCCGCGTACGTCATTAAACCCTTTCTCCCAGTCACGTGTGGCACATACCCGTAAACCAGAGTTAATGTTATGCGGGTATGTGCCAGAGGTGATGCAGATTCTCAACCAACACGGTAAGCGCGACCACACACATTGACACGCATGGAAAGTGATAATAATAATAATTGTTGGGGTTTTATGTCCGAAAACCACGATATGACATGACAGACATCGTAGCGAATGGCTCCGGAAATTTTGACAATTGGGTATTCTTTAACGTGTACCGAGATCGCACAGAACACGGACATCTAGCATTTTGCCTCTATCCAAATGCGACCGCCGCGGCCGGGATCGAACCCGCGACCTTCGGGTCAGCAGCCGAGCACTTTAACCGCTACACCACCGCGGCGAACGCAAGTGAGGAAAGTGAAGACAGAACACCCCTGGAAGACGCTCAAGTACCATCCATTCGTCCACATGGTCCGCAACGTGGACCACGCGGATTACGGAAAAACCGGCGTCAATGCTTCCTGCAATAAAGCTGCTGAGAGAACCAGGCCTCTCATCATTACCGGTGTCTTGACATTGATTTATCAAGACCCAAAAAATTCTTGGTCCTTATATTGCGTGAAAGACGGATTGGATGTGGCGAGGGCATCAAAAGACCTCGCTGCCACGTCCATGACAGGAGGCATCATAGATCATTTCATCGTAAGAGGCATTCAGGAGTCCCACCAGCTGTACTATACCTCGCACTTCACTAGACTTAAACCCCTCGTAACCGCGATCACGAACGGATCCGATTAACAAGTCCGGTCCAGCTGCTGGTGCTCACTGATCATGGTGATGATGACCTTGTTCGAGAACTGTCAAGAACTCCTTCTACACATACACACGGGTTCGTGAAACGTGCGTGCGTTCTCCGTCATAGTGGACAAGTATAAGCATTACAACTGTTGTGGCTGTAACGTACGTGCAGTGCGCCTGCGCGTGCCATTCGGCTGTTTGTATATATCTAGGGAAACTTTCCTGAATGAAGCTTAGTTGCGACTTACGCCTGTCCTGTGGTCTGTGTTCCTGCTTTGTCCTGTTCGGATTCGCGCTATCCAGTATTGGTGAATAGAAGCACTGCATATCAGCTTACCGCGTCTGGTGTTGGTAACACCCATGTGTCTGTTGCCATCGCTACGCAACTGTAAACAACTGGTTATATAATAGATATGCGACTCTTCAACATATGAGTGTGCATATACCACTTCCATATTTCTCTAGCGTCCTTCCGTAACGTTTCGCTCAATGTGAAAAATTACGCCACAGTCACCATCCCGCGCATGCTTCGCATAACATCGATTCGCACGGTACGTGGGATCTGCCAAATTTTTTGCATCACTCGTGTTGACGCCGCCAACACGGGACGCCGACGGGCAACCTTCCCATTTGATGAGGCATACATTGCTTCATAAGCTACATAAATTTTGCATTGCCTCCGTGATCGACCCACCGATGACCGGCCCACAGGCCAACCCCATGTATTTTCTTGGAGCCTCATTTATTTACGCGGGAAAGATGCCACCCTGTTGGCGTTAGACACGACACTGCTTCCAAAATTGCTGGGGTACTCGCCAAATAATTACTATCCTGTTTTACGGCTGCTGGTTGCTGCAATACCTTCTATTTTATTCACCGCTATTTAAAGTTCATGTGGGTCCTAGTTCATAGCCGACGTTTGCAGAACAAGTCCGGCAAACTTTACTGTATTTTCTTTCTTTTCCTAGGCGTCGCATGCTACTACATGCTGGGTCTCGTAGACTGGTTCTCCTTCCACCAGCAATCTCAAAGTGGTGAAGCTTTGGTCTATGAATTTGTTGATGACAGAGAGCGGCAAGTTCACTTGAATGCAAACGGAACGATAATTAAGGAGCATTAAAAAGGGCGTCGCATTTGCTCACGTTTTGTGTGAGCACCAAACGAAACGAATGCGCTGAATAAAGAAACAGAAGCAGCGGCATTTGCCCGCTGAGAAGACCGATCAATACGCAGTGCGAGACAACTTGTCAAATGACATTGAAATATACCCGAATTTAGACCGAAAAAAAAAAACACTGAATCGTCGGGGCGGCAGATCACAAAGTTGCCATGCGCACCGAAGCCGCAGTTGTAAGGAAATTGTTTTTGAACTACTTTTGATAGCGTCCGCGCAACAGTAGGTGTTTGTTTACTCACAAATTCTCATATTTTGCGGCCTAAAGTTCACAGCGCGGTGCCAAAACGCGCTCGTAGCAAAAGCGAAACCATCAGTACGAACATACATGCAGACGATCATACATGCAGAGGCAGTTGTCGTCGCGAACCCGTGCGATCGCTGGCTTGAGGCTTCTTTCTGTTATGCTCCGTTCGGTTATACAGGCAGTCGTCTACTCTAACGAGATATTTCACATAGTTTGCACTCAGCGAGTGACTACCTTTCACGCAAGAAGCCGGTTCAGGGGTCTCCAACGCGGTGACAGCGGGAAGCGGGTGCTCGGTTTTCTGCAAAGAGACAGCGACTGTAGACTATCTTGTGCTTTCAGTTCGTCGAAAATGATTATTTGGACAGTAAAGAACAGAGTTCCGTTCGAAAGTACTTACAGAAATGCCCTGGAGGGCTTCCGCGAGGTGTTTTTGTAGAGCGCCGACAGCAAAACCTATGGGGAGCGCGCCGGCGGTATCCTGCCTTGCACGCAATCGAGGCGCGTCCGATAGAGGGCGACTCCGTAACTCCTCGAGGCCAATACTTAACTGCAATTGAAGGATCGCCCCTGCAACGACAAGATCCCTGTCACACGGGCACGGACACTTTCGATCACGATTGAGCCGGATCAGGATTTATCGCCTCTGCCTTCCTTTGCTGTCACAGTAAAACTTTGTTGTTATGAAACCACAGGTAGACATGCCTCGCGGCTGTGAGGTTCAAAATACATATGTCTTATGGACATGAAGTTGTAAAAAGTGAAACAGTTTGTTACGTCGAGGTTTACCTGTGCCTTTCTGAACAAATTTATAGCCAAGGTGGCCGCATTTTGGATTTCGGAAGCAAGCTTAAACACCGCGCGTGGAAATTTCTGTGCGTGTTAATAACTGAAGCTCGTTTCTACTCGGCAGCTGCGGTGGCTCCTGTAAGTCTTCAGGCAAAATTGAGAAACATGTGTTAATTGGCTTCGCAGTCTGAGAAAATATCTGGTGCGGTGCATGGATACTGTCTTTCTCATTTCAAGATTCATCGTCGCCGTAATTCAATTTTTTTTTCATCCGGCAGGTGGTCCCGTTGTAACCCACTCACTTGCAGTGCAGCCGTTTGAATAGGTAGAAAATATGGCCTCCTGAGCCAGACCACCAGCTCACTTATTACTTATTGAAATCAAGGGCCTTGAAAACGTCTAGGATACACGCTGCACAAACACAAGGCGCTCGTGTTCCCGTGAACGTCGCAGGTATGTTTCATCAGACGCTTCCTTTTTAGCTATTTGTTCCGACACCCAACGACGGCGCAGTGCCACCCGGACGAATTTTAACACGAAAGTGTTTTATGCCGGGGTCCACCAAGTACTTCCGTTACGGGTATGACGTTGATAAAGTGGACGCCAACGGGGGAGAAAGAAAAAAACCAAAAGGACCCGCCGCTGGGAATCGAACCCACGACCTTGAGCCAGAGACGGTAAGCGCCCGCCGCTCAACCGACTAAGCCACCTTGGTAGATGCTGGGCACTCCACGAACGCGCCTTATACCTTTCACACATTCTCTCTCGCACGGTGCTCTCTGTTGGCGGTGTAAGTAGGCGGTTCGGAGTGGACCGGGGCGGTGCCGCCGTCTGTGAGAGGTGAAAAGATGTAGTGCGTCACGACCACGGCCGGGCTAGACTGCACGCGCGCGCTCGCTTCTCACGGCCTTCGCATCGGGTGTAGTACATGCCTCTCGCCGCTGCTTTGAGGGGGGCGCTGCGACCCTGACCCTCCTAAAGTCCCTTGATATATAGAAAGTAGCGACACTCTCCTCCATATCCTCTCCCAAGTGTCCAACCCTCCTCTCCCAAGTGTCCAAACCGTATCCATCTCCTCTCCCAAACGACCACCGTGCGGGCGCCGGCCCTATAACCCGGCTCGCGCCACTTTCCTATCAAGAATGCTATGTCAGGCAGATAACGCGCGCGTTTCCCAGGCGACGGCCCGTGAAGTGGGGAGGTGGAAGGCGGGAGAGGAGGGTTCTCGGCGTGGCGGCTCGGTTAAAAGGAGGACGGTACTTTCCCAAAAATATCCAGGGACTTTAGACCCTCCTCCGCCGCTCCGTGCAGCGCGCGCAACGCCGGCACATGAGTTCGGGCGCGCTTCTTCACTCACCGCGCGTTGAAAAACAAGTTGCCAACGACGCACAAATGGTTTATTTTGACTTCTTATATGCGCAACGTGCATCGAGCTTAAGCTTATCGAAAAACGTATAAATGCCAAGAGCCGGGAATACAGCTCTCCGCCATCAAACGTGTAGACATTCTGAGGTTTAGAAATAAATATTTATTGCTCGGTAAGCACTCGCAAATAGTTGAACCCTTTCAAGTGAAGACTTTGCCGGACTTCACAAATGTCTCGTTCACAACCTAAAATGCTTCCTAGTCGGCTTGTGTGCGTAGGTGGAATGCTTGTCGTTTGCGTCAGTCAGTTAGTTTAAGTGATTGACGAGGAAAAATCTTAAGAATTTTTCGGCTATGAGATCTGCGGATCGTCGGGATTGGCTGTCATCAACGCCTTCAGGGCAGCTTAAGATGGGAGCGCGTTGCAAGTAGGGCTGGACTGCTGTTTCCAAAACTTCTAGCACATTCCTGCGTGGCAGGTGTTCAGAGGCCTTATCGAAAAAAGACCACTATCTTGACCGAAAGAGCTAGAAACTCAGGCCTCGGGTAGTGTAGTTCGTTCCTGTCTTGTGCTCGCAGCTATAGCTTCTACAGCTGATGCTGCCTGTTGTTGGTCGTCAGCAGCGCAGCGCAAGAGTCACATCCGAGGTCTGTAATAATAATAAGCGACGAGGAGAGTCTGAAAAGTGCGAGCGATTTGAGCGGTTGTGCGTTTGAGCGGTGCGATTAGAGCGGTTGTGCGTTGTTAGTAGTGCGATTTGAGCGAATATGCGTATGCGACTTTTTGTTATGAGTTTTGTGTTGTAACCAGGTTGTTGAGAATTAAATGTAAACTTCTTTTTCCCTTTTAACTGTGTGTCGTGCGTTGCGTTTTCTATTGTGTCTTATTTTACGGCCCAGCCATCCTGACGCTAACAAAAGGAACGCGAAAGAGCTCAGGGTCCCCGGAATTAATGTTTCCAGGTGGTGTTAACACCTTGACAATGCACACCACCACTCTCGGGGTGTGCCGTCCGAAGGGGTTATTCAGCAGCAAGAGTCCTCTCTTGTTTTTTTACTTTATTTCTCCCAATACGCAGTTATTTTCAACCCTTAGAGATACAACTCACGTACGTGTTTCAAAGAGCTGCCAAGCTGCAGACTGCAGCTTTTAGCCCTGAAAACCACTCCAAATATATTTCGAAAAATAAAGAATTAGAAAATAGCTAGCAAGGGGAAGGCGTGCTCGTCATTTATGTAAGCGACCTCTCTTAATATTGCGGCCTCGTTGTCCAACGAGACCAAGGACCAAATGCATTTGGTGCTCTCTGCTTGCAGAACAGGTGCAACGTTGTTTATCTCTCTCTCTCTGATCGTTGCCAGTGCTTCATGCCTCCTGCGTTATGCCTCATGATGGTTAGCGCAAACGCAACACGGACGTAAAGAAGAAAAACGACGACACAAGCGCTATCTAACTGAACGTTTATTGGAAAAATCACAAACATATATGTCTAAGAAAGAGACTCGTGAGCTGCCCTTCTATCGCTTTGATTGATGAGGAAGTGTCTTTCCTGGAAAGGGCGTGGTTTTGTTAGCATACACGTTTTTATCTGTCAATTATCTTTGGCGCATGTGTGGGTTTGTTGTTTTTTCTCTTTCTTTTACATATATATTTGTGATTTTTCCAATAAACATTCAGTTGTTAGGTAGCGCTTGTGTCGTCGTTTTTTCTTCTTTTCGTCCGTGTTGCGTTTGCGCTAACCATCATGAGCATTTTCCAACTCGCCCAATTCGCTACCCTCCTGCATTATGCCTCGTTAGCCGATTCTTCCACAGTTTTACTGAGTTTAAGCTTGTATTATCCACGGGCACATGCATACCTACATTATGCGGCGAGCCGTCTGATAACATTAGTTTTTTTTTTTTTTAAAGAGACGATCCTCCCTCTACCCCCGACTTCCTGTATAATCCCCCTCCCCCCTCTCCGTCGAGAACCTCCATTCCGCGGTTTCACATCCAACAACGCTCTTGTGCCGAGTGCGAAGCGCAGGAGATGCGCGGTCAGGGTCGCAGCGCCCCTACCGCCGACGGGCGGCGAAACATACTGAGAAACTCTCCCATTGCTTTCGCGGCGGGTGAGAAGGCCGTAAGAAAAGAAGCGCGCGTGCGGTCTAGCCCGGCCGTGTCACGACGAACACTTACTAGCGCTTACTCCGAGACTGCGTGCGATATCGGAGGTCATGGTTAAAGCGTCTCGATACCACCGAGGGACACTGGCCGCGCTGGCGTCGCCGAGGCACCCTAGACGCAGTTACGTTCTTTGCCTTTCGCTTCGTGTTAGCGTGCGCCGGCTCATCGGAGTAGTGCAGCTTCCACATGCACCAACGGGATTTCTCTGCCGCAGACTCCTTTCATTGCGAGAGCACCGACTAACAAAACTGCTGCAATACGCGTTGCAGAAAGGACATGATTTCGACGGACGAATGTCGTGCCTTGGTGGAGCGAGACAGAGGCCAGCGGGACGCACGCGTTTGCGGCTCAAGCTACGAACCTCTGCCTCCTGCGTTGCTCAAGCGCAGTGTGGTAGTTTATGCATGAGCACAGGCCTCGGTTACCCATTACCAGAAGGCAGGCCCGTAGACAGGAATTTTTTTCAGGGGGGGGGGGACTTGCTAAAGCTAAAACCTTGACTATTTGAGAAAAAAGCCTATTTTCATTATTTATTTTCAGTAAAAACACCTGCATCACCAAAATTCGGGGGGGAAGGGCCCTAGCCCCCTCCCCCCCCCCCTCTGGCTACGGCCCTGCTAGGAATCGCACACCGTGCCGCTTCTCTCCTTAATTGACGACGTTTTGAAGAAGTGCATATCGGGTACCAGTGTTGATTATGAGCTTCAGGCCGGCAAAGAACTTTACTTTGATCCGAAGACGACGCTCACTCCCCCTTAGGAGGCGACATCGGCTTATTGATGTCATCGTTACGCGTATTCACGACTCGCTCCACCAATATGTCCACCAATTCAGCTATCAGAACGGTTTAATCATGATCATGGGCGTTAGTCGTCGCGATGGAGACATGCCACTAGGCGTCAACATGGGTGCATCCACCGTCACACGGTGCTATAGCTGCCAAACACAAATAGGCATGGTACAAGCTCTCAGATATCCCTACACAATAAGCACTACTTCTGTGAAGACACGTTTCACTTTCGTGTTATACCGGTTCGTATGACGGAGGGATCGGCATTTTTCTTTATACATTGCACTGCCGTTCCGAGTATGCGGCAAGCAAGCAGCTGAGACCGCTACTTCTAACAACTCTGAAGGCACCGACACAAGCGAACACGCGACGCAAGCACGGCTCTCACCTCCCGCCATCAGTAGCCCCAGCCGTCGTCTGCACCACCAGGCGGTGCCTGTTGTCTAGAGTAGCGGCGCGGCTGACATTCGCGCTATGAGGCTAAGAAAAATCTGATCTATACTGATACTGTTCAGCTTTGTTTTAGTAACAAATGCCCATATTCGGTTCACTTCAGTGTTCGGTTTCCTATACAACTTGGTACAGTTCGCGAACAACAGTTTTTCCTCAACGGCTCTCCATATGCTGAGACGCAACATGAAGTTTTTGTCCACTTCGCGCATGATTCGAACACAAACCAACTACAACCACTTCCTCTGCTCCTTTTCCTCCAAACTGACAGGCGCATCAAGTCCAGAATTTATTAGCTTGCTTCGAAAACAAACATTTATCAAATATGTCGATCACTGCACACAGGTACACTTAATAGGTGTGCAATTACTGGAAGTGTAGCAGTAAATTTCGTTCGTCACCACTGCAGCAACTGGACGGGATACTGAAGGCTGCATTGAATGGCACGACCATAAATCCTACTCAAACGCTATTGCAGGGCTTTCCGCTATGGAACGTGTGCCGCGATTCTATGACATTCCAGAGAGCAGTACCAAAGAAGGGGAAGCACGCGAGTGGAGGACTGTTTTCTTATATGGCAAAAAAACGGGCTGTTTTCGTTTCCCTTGTAGATATTTTCTTGCAGAAAAAACAGCGACTGCCGCGTCAAGCTTACCTGCGTACTCAGGCACAAACGTGGTAGGTTTGTTAGTTACGGTACTTGGTATAAGCTGTGGTCTTTCGTTCTGTTTCGCTCAACGAATAATTAATTAATTAATTAATTATCTCCGCTTGAAAAGGAGCGGAAAAGTGGATCGGATGAAAAGAAAAGCCCAATCACCCCAGGAGCATCATCATCATCATCATCAACAACTCCACTTGACATGGCTTCTGAGCTTTCGCCGTTCAGCAGAGTACAGCAAAATAAAATGTTAACCTCATGCAAACTCACGCATTGAAATAGATCAAGATACGAAAATCTTTCACGCGCGTATGGAGAAATGTACTAGAAGAAAACAAAGCACAATTGAACAGAATAACCACAACTATAGTGTTCTTAATACCTCGTCAGTAAATAAGCGAGGACGCGAAGATAAATATGCCTATACAAGAAGATAACGCCAAAGGCAAAACGCAAATGAATGAAATGCCAGAGGCCTGTGGGCTTCTATTTAGGTGCACGTTAAAGAACGCTTCCTGCTACACAATTAATGGAGAAACTCAAGGAGCATACGCACACGCGGAGTCTTTTGTGTGAAAGCATTCAAGCAATGTCTTCGTTTCGACATTGACCCACCGACATTGAAGCGTCGCGAACAATTTTCCCACATAACAAGTTTTCATGGATTCTTCGTGTAACACAGAGGAAGGAACCTTTCCTACTTTTGCAGTACTCGCTGAAGTGAAATATTGTTGCTTCGTTTTGTTTTTAACACGAAATTTTCCTATACTGGGCTACACGAACACATTGCCGTCATCACTGCAGTGATGTGACGGTGATGAGGTTGGTAAAAAGAGCACGCCATTTTTGTAAAGCCGGGCTTAAAAGTGCGCATGCGCTTTTGACCGTATGCTAAAAGTAATAGTGCAGTAGAGCTTCTAGTTTGTTAGATAACTAGTATGCGACATAACTTGGACTGGAACACTCTAGATTACATATGTGATTTTAAATAAATGTTGCTTTCAAGTCAGCGCGGTTCTCTGTCTTTGTTTTATAGCGGCTTTGAATAAGCCACCGTGCAACTTTTACTAATCAGCCCAAGTTGCCGCACTTTTCTGATTTATGAAATCAAACAGCGATAAGACAACCGATACCTAACCATCAATAAAAAAAGCAAAGGAAGACATTTGCCCAACATGAAGTTAGGTTAGCTAGTCACTGTTTTCGCAGTCTCGTTTCTTACTATCATTACATACTACGCGACAACACTTTGTTTTCATTATGAATAAACGTTATTAGTTTTGGGAACCACTTCTCAAGTATGGCACTCCACATTAAGTATATTTTTACCACTTGACCAGACAATCGATTCGTTTACACCAGCATCGGATCTTGCATTGGGACCACCTTACTTTACTTTTTGCAAGTGAACGCACTGTCTCATCACAACGATAACGGTCACGCTGAAGCAAAAAAAGCGAACTAAAACAAAAACAGAAAAGAAGATAACGGCGTGTACATGTACTGAGTGCTTACATCTTCCCTGATAATAGGCGCATTAAGTCCAGAGATTATTAAATTGCTTCGAAAACAAGCATTTATTGAATATGCCGATCACTGCACACATGTACACTTAATAGGTGTGCAATTACTGGAAGTGTAGCAGTAAATTTCGTTCGTCATCACTGCAGCAACTGGACGGGATACTGAAGCTGCATTGAATGGCACGACCATAAATCCTACTCAAACGCTATTGCAGGGCTTTCCGCTATGGAACGTGTGTCGCGATTCTATGGCACTCCAGAGAGCAGTAGCGAAGAAGTGGAAGCACGCGAATGGAGGACCGTTTTCTATACGGCCATAAAAAGGGGCTGTTTTCGTTTTCCTTGTTATGGATATTGTCTTGCAAAAAAATACAGCGACTGCTGCGGCAAGCTCACCTGCATACTCAGACACAAACGTGGTAGGTTGGTTAAGGTACTTGGAATAAACTATGCTCTTTTCTTCTGTTTCGGTCGGCCGGCCGGCCTTGCCGTAGTAGCCATGACGGCGAGCGTTGAGGACTCGCCGTCATGGCTACGAGTGGCGCTGACTAACACTCCGAGGTGTAAATGCACAGATATAGCCGATAAGGCGGACGGGAGGACGACCACTGCCGTAGTTTAATTAGTAGAGCATCGGACGCGTTATGTGAAGGTAGCATGTTCGGTCCCTGCCGGCGGCTAGTTGTCTTTTCGGCCACTTTGCTTCTTCACCTTTATATCGCAGTTACTTCAAAATAACGTGCCCTAATCTTCCCTTGGCTTAATGGTGTGTTGGTTCTCACAAAGCTCGCTTAAATAGCGTAGCCTGAAAACAGAATGCGGCCCTGGTTTCGGAGTGCGTGTCCATAGAACGTCGGGGGAACGAATTTTCGTCAACACATTGCCCGGTTCCTTAGAGAAGCGAACCGCTCGCAATGACAAGGACGACCGCAAAGTTTAATTACGGGACAAGGAAAAGTGTGCCTTCATGCGCGACGAAACTGGCGCTGGCTTATTTTGGAGACTCCGTCGGCTTTGTGGTCTTCCACTTTTTTGTGAACGTGGATTTAATGAAAGCGAAGGAACCGATGAAAGAAAAATCATATTTCAAATGGGAAGGACACGTCGTTTCTTCCGGTTGACATGCGCGGAAAATTAATGGCCCCGCTGAAAAATGGGCTGAGAGTGATTTCGCGGGTAATTACATTACAGTCCGCGAGTGCACCTGTGCTCGTCTTTTGTGCTCATCCTTTTGATGACGCGGCTGGTGCTTCCGCCCATTGTGCCGTCTAATGAGAAAGCCTGTGCTTGTCTTTTTCCTATGCCCAGTGGTGTTGACCTGTTGAGGAATCGCGTCGGCAACGCTTATGCCAGTGCATGAAAGACGAATACTTTGGTACAGGCGAACAAGGAACAACGCCACGAGGGTTCATGAACGAGTGATGATATGGGAATGTGGTTCATACAAGAACCTTTAATAATTGTATTCGTCCCGGAATAGAAGGTATTTAAAGGGACCGACAACCAACTTTTGTGGTACCCGTTTTCTTGAGTGCAATGGGAAGCTTACCGGTCAGAGCTTCTAATCACGGAGTGGTAACGCGGAGAACGCCGTAAAACATTTGTAATCAGAGTTTTTCTATCTGCGGCAATTATGCAGTCTTAATATCACATGCTGCAAACCGTGAGAGGTGAGCGCGATAGCGATTATACGCCAGCAGTGGTGACAAGTTATGCCCTAAGTATGAAAAGGCAATGTTACGTCTGCAAAGCCTCCGGTGCCGCGACTACTGCTTTCTGGCCTACTAAATTATTTTACAATAGTTATAGCGTTTTTCTGGGGCTTCTTATAGAAGTACTTTGGCCGTACACAGGTCGCTTTATCACATTTTAGTCAAGCCAAGCCAAGCCATGCCTTCGAAAACGAAACAAGTCGTAGGATACACCAGCAGTGCTGGTGTATCCTACGACTTGCAATCCTCCAACAGAACAGTAAGTCGATGGCATTTTGCGAGCGGCAGCGCAAACTCGCGTGCTACTCTTCAAAAGTCCGATACGACGAGAGCAGACGAGAGTCTATAGCTACGCGGGAAACGCCGCCGGACGCCGCGCGCATGCGCCGCAGCCTCCGTTTCCCTGGAAGCCACGAAAGTAGCGCCGCATCTCATGCTTTACTTCTTTTACCTCAGAAACAAACGGGAATTGACAATAACATACATATTCAAATTTTTAGCCCTCGTTCTGGTGCGTGTAAAAGCATTAGACTACGTACAACGAAGTGCTTAAGACTGCATACGTCTGGTTCATGGCGCTCGCGCTAGGCTGCGCGGCATACCGGTTTTTGTTACTTTTAAACGCGATTTAAAAATATAAATCCTACTCAGATCGCGAAAAGTATTCTGGAATCTGTCACTATAATTCACGGCCTTTTCATTTCCACCAGGATCTAATCAACCGTTCTGGCCAGTTGTCGGTCCCTTTAAGGACGTGACCGCAAAAAACCTTTTGCCCTGGTGGACCAATGAACAATATCTATTATTGTTACTATAATTATTATCCGAAAGAGGAAGTTGACAAATTTGTATTTAGACAAATAAGAACCGAATGAGGCGTTTTTTTTTTCGAAATGGGTCAAATCCATCCAAAGAGAATTTGAGAAAACGGCAAAAATTTGCTATGCAAACTAAATACAACGCTGTCAAAGCTTTTCTATGATATGTTTTACATTTCGGCTAGGGGAAGTTTCTGGCCACAATCAATTAAAAAATATGCAGCGGATTTCATCATTATTAGCATGATAACTTTGGATTTGGCTTATTTCGAATTGAGACATGGAATTCAATGCGGTATTCTTGAAAAAACTTTATTGAAATTCGGGCAGTGGCACATTCTTGCTTCGTCGGCGTCGACATTGCTTCTGTTCACGATGTCGTCGACGTCTCGGGACCGATCTCTCGCCCATCTCTTCACTTCCATCAGAATCCATGATAATCCAGCTCCGAAAGGGCAAAAAAAAAAAACTTGCACAAACACCCAGAAAACAGGCAGAGTAGTCAGGCTAGGCGGGAAATCACACGGAGGTTTCCACGTTCGCCGAATCACGCGATCGCCGAAGCGCTGTACTATCGGCATACGGGATTTGACTCATTTCGATCCATACAGAGCATGGATCTGGCTCAATTTCGTTTTGAAACGGGATCTGTGAGCGCACGTAGCTGTTGGTATTTGGCTCATTTCGTTCCGATCTCTCTTTTAGAGGAAAGTTGAGAGAATGTACTTGCCAATGGAGCAATATTTGAGCTAGTTTCGGTTTCTGGATTTAGCCCATTTCGAAAAAAAAACGCCACGAATGTTTCATGCTCACACTTATTTAGGCCTTCAGATTTTGCAGTTAAATCAGATAACATGGTTTAGCCTCCCCGAACGTGCCCAACGGGTTATGACTCATGAGAAACACTACAGTGGAGGTCTGTGAGCTATTTTTGACCACACAGTGTTCCTAATTCTGTATCTACTCAGCGTAAACGGATCGATTTCGACCTACAAGTGGCCTATTATTAAGGTAGTGTTACGAGAAGAACAATGTTTACAGATATTTACATGCAGAAGCAATGGCAGATGTCAGACTGGAGACTGCATCCATACAGAGTTGGACCGGCACTACGAATCACTACTGACAACGTAGCCAAAATGATACGTCGAATTAAAACAAGGAATGAAAGAGGTGGACACCATCACGCTAGTGCAAGTCTTAATAATTAGCAGAGCCACCTGTAGCCTCCCTTACTGCTCATTAAACAAAACCAACGAAAGTTAATACTTTGGCGTTTGAGAGCTCCTTTCGCAGAAATTCTGGCGTCAGCGTCGGCGGCGTCGTTGATAGTGGGCGAAAAATCAATATAGATGCAAATAAATAAATAACGAGCAAAAAATTACACTATCTCACGCTAAAGAGAACTATGTGTGGATGCGAAGCAGCGGGGAGATGGTTAGCTTGAGCGGGGAATGGTGTCATTTTTTTCTTGCGTTCTGTAGCCTGTGCCTTCCTCTGGCGTAGAATCAGCACTTTCTTCCCGTCTCCATCCAGCTCCCGCAGCGTGGAACTGCCGGTGCCCGAGGTATTCGACTCCCGCAAAGTCGCAGGATTATGTGCGTCTGCCTCTCCGCAGTCCATGCCATTGGCGTTGTCGTGGGATTCTTCAGCGAGGGCAGGAGAGCACGAGCGCCCCGCGTCCAATGCCACAGAAGCAGAGGCGGCCATCGGCCGCTCGTGCCACGTCAAGAGGCCGGAGGCGTCGCTGCTGCCTACTCGTCGCAGGAGAGAATGAGGCGCGCGAGAGTGGGAGTGGAGAGGGGGAGTAAGAGTGGTGAGGGGAGAGGGAAAGTAGAGAGGAGGTTGTAGGGAGGAGGTGTGTAGAGAGGGTTTGCGCGTGCGCAGAAAGGGTGGTCACGCCACACACCACCACCACCACCACCGGACTGAACTCCGCCATAAGATGCTTCGCATCTGAAATGATGATGGAGGAGCTGCCTCGGAGCGTACCGCCATAATTAATCATAATCGTCAGCAACAGCATCAACATGGTGCGCAGCTACGTGTATCGCGATGCTGACGCGTAGCGGGCACTTCACTAGCGGGCACTTCACTTTCGAATATGATGAGTTATGGCGTATGGGAACATCTCAACTGCATTTGCAGTAGGCATGCTGCGTGTGAGAGTTTCGAACGCCCATTTATACGCGCACAAACATTAACTTTCTCGCGAAGCGAAGCCTGGAAAGCGACTGAGAAGGTGATGCGAACGGGGCCCGATCAACTACTCTCGAACGCGAAGCTCGAGCGTCCTGAAGTTTTCGCATGTGAAATAAGACACAATGTTTTTTTTTTATTTCTCATTTTCATACAGACTTGTCTGTCCTTTTTCAGAATAGTGACTAACCAATTCCATGTGAAAAACGTGAAACAATCTAACTGACATTATTCAAAGCTTCCGAAAGGAAGATAATGTGAGCCTAATCCGAATAACAAATGCGGTCAAGAGAAATAAACAAAAAAATCGAAACAAAAGACATCGGTGAAGCTTCATCTTCTATCACATCGGCAGTTGTGAGTTGGCCGCTCCGCAGACTGTAAACACAGGCCGTCGTTTCGTCCATGCATGCCGGAAGCTTTGTGCCCGGGCTCCCTGAAATATGCGAGCCGTATTTCACTTTCAATTTGTGTAAGTGAATACAGCATCTCCCCGGCTCTGTTCATCCCTTGGTAGCACTCACAGCGTTGTTTTATACGCTGTATACTGCCATTTTTCGTTCTGGCGAAAAGAGAACTGCAACTTTTTTCCTTTGTTTTTCCGTTATAGTCTTTCGATTTCTCCGGTTCCCTCTGGCAGTTACCGAAAATGGGCAGATGGCGCGGCGAAGGAAAACGAATACCGGGAACGCGTGCCTATAAATATTGCACGTCGCCTTTTACCGACATTCGAAAACACGCTGTCGACTTTCGCTTTGAAAATACGGTGAAGGAAAAAAGAGAGAGCAAGATCAGATTCACAAAGTACCGATATAAGTTTCCTGTTTGATTTTTGCTTACTAACATGACTTGAACCTTACTTGTCGGGATCCCCATAGTGCTGTAGCGAAATAAAAAAAGGCAACGTCGTTCCAGTTTTTAAAATTTTCTTTGGAGCTAATAAATATAGATCGCACAAAAATACCATCCATCTGCTTAAATTTCAAATTTGCTCATCGTGTAAACGACGTATGGACTGGTTACTATGAATATTTATTATGCCAAAGCCCAAGCAAATGGTTACAAAATAGAAAAAAATATTGTCGTGTAATGAAAATTTCACATGTTGCCTTACATGTTATTAAATGGCAGGGAGGATCATAAAGAGTAACAACAAAAGAAACAAGCGGCGCCGAAGGTGGAGGGGGAGGGGGGTAGGTTTAGAGCACATTATACGGTCGTTTAAACGTAAAGTGTAACAATAGCGGCAGTCTGGATAAGACTTGGTTTTGTCGATCTTGTAGCCAAGAGTTATTCCCATCGTTCGTGCCTTGAAAACCTATCTATAATCGGATACAACTTTAGAAGGCAGCGGAATTTTCTCCTCAAAGGCGGATGAACACAAGCCTGCACCAATGGACGCGCACTCGGGACTGACGTCATGAGCGGGACAGCCGGTGGCTCCGCCTTCGGAGAACATCGGCGTGTGCACGAGCGGGACTATTTCTTCAGTCGCGGAGGCGATCGGCTGCCGCGCTTCGATCGTCTGGGCGGGGCCTCTCCTGTCTTCCTACGTTGTGTCCGACTATAAAGACATGGTCAATGCCTTTCAGACAACCATATGCAGGCCCAGCATAGGCCGTAGCTACCACGACTGCCCGATGAAGAAGTCGGTGTGGCATGAACGCACCCGGATTGCTGTTGTCAAAATTGACAGGCTCCCTTATGCATTCGCCTAAGACGATTCGAAGGCGAAAACCAACGCAAACGAAGTCACGCAAACGCCGCAAAGACGAACGCGTAGCTTGCGCCATTCGAGCCAAAGGCGTGCAGGTGGTCATGTGGATTTTTGTACCCCAAGCCGGCTTTTCTCTCAAGGTCACGTTCGCGTGAGATATATGAGAAGGCAGAATAAGCTTTATTTCTCATGAGAGTTAATCCCGGGTGGAGCCCTCTTGTAGAGCCCCACTCACCGCGGCGGCTCCCAGGTCTGGTCTAATGTCACCAGTTGGCTCGCCGTTGCCAGCTCGGACTACCAGGACATAAACTTTCGCTAGAATAAAATCACTACTCTATATATAGCATATGCCGTCAGTTCCACGCGCTCACACTCTCCGTTGTTTTCACTGTTACGAGAAACGAAGAATATCGTGTACAGGCGGAGTACGCTGAAAGCGACGCTTAGAAACCCATAGTATGAAGGAAACCGGCAACGCGAGGCGTGAATTACTGAGAGTAACAGTGGCCTTACGCTGAATGCTGCAGAAAGGAGTGTCACACTGCGCTCTTGTATAAAGTCACGGTAAGCTCGGGCGCTGCGTGGCTCCGCTATTTTTGAAGTTCAGTGTGGCACGCAAGCGGGCTCTCAAGGACGGCTCGGAGTGGAAACATGGCGCTGCCTTCATGGCAGAATGCCACCGCTACGAATCAGCCCAGTCGACCATCATTGTATGGTTCACTTAATCCCCGGAAGAAACTTGTGTTTGGTTAGACTGTTAGATATAGTTCGTTACACTTGGACAGCAATGGGTAAATGCGAACTGTCAGCTACGTTGTAGTCAATTAAGTTGTAGGGTTTTCAGCGTTTTATGCTTAACAAAAACGTCTGCAACATATATCAGCGTGCATGCGCGGTAGGCCATGCACTCTAGGAGGTCTCAAAATACGCATCTTCGCTTGTGTTGCTTCGACCTTAGTTTTTTGATCACCATCATTGACAAAAAATGCAACTTGTGGACGGTGTCATCATTGTCAGCCTTTTGTGAATACACCAGTGAAGGCGACTGAAATTTAGTGAGAATTCAGCTAGCTTTACCTCGCAAATATTTGTTGGCGCCTCAGCTGCTTCGTTCAATTAAAGGACTATAGTCGCTTGCAGCCTAAGAATAAGCACACGCTCCGCCCCCAGGTCTGCGGTGCGCCTGCCGATTATCTGAGCAAGAGAGACCTGGCAAGTCTACCAATGAGAACTTTTTCGCTGCTAATGTAAAACTACGCACATTAGCGATTAAAAGTTCGTCATCTCTTCCCAAAATATTGTTTGGCTGAGAATTGACGTCGAAATCCTCGCTGAAATCTGCCATAAAGCTCGCGTTTTTTACCATAAACCAGCGACACGAACGCCTGTCCTTATGGAAAAGTCATATACCGTCAAATGCGCGAAAGGTGCTGGGCGTCACGTGAATGAGCGTGTGAGATTGGATGGGCATCTATGTAAATTTTCTCATGGGAGTGACAGAGACGGCAGTGGGTAGAGATTACATTTATTCTTAGATTGTAGCCGACTATAGCTGGCGCCTCACCTTACAGCGCAGTAGCAATAGGGTGACTTCATGTGTTAAAGCTAACGAGTCATTTTACGCCATGCTAAAGCTTTTAGTTGACCTGCCAGGAGCTTCCGAACGTTGCTTGATGTTGTAGCTAAATGCTCTTTGAATATGTCAAAGCAATAAAATTGTTCCTCAGGCCTGGCTCACTGGCCATCATCAGCGCGCTAATGCTTTCGTTGGGCTAAACGGCGAACTTTCATCCAAACTTTCGGGAATCCGCGTTGATGGTATGAAGGCGTCGACTCTCTTGAAGTAATACCGCAACGAGGATGAAGTTCAGACCCGTGCCTCTGTCAAGACTTTGCTCTACAGAGCAGGCAGCAGACCGAAAGCCATGGCGTAGAAGGATTAGGTTTGTTGTAGAAGACGAGATAAGCTGCAGCGAGGACCTATTTTCCCAAGGGCTGCTCTAGAGTGGCAGGTTCGAGCTGGTGGCCGTAATTAAGCTGGCGAAGCAGCGTGCCGCGCTTCGCAGCCAGCAGAGACAGGAAGGGGGTGAGTTCGCCGCTGCCAGATAAGGGGGCGCAATGGCTGTGCCAGAATTACCGGCTTAACGGGTTGTTATGCTTATGTCTGCCGAGCTTGAGCTAGGAAATCTACCGGAAGCTGTTGTGTGACATTTTCGATACATTTAACAGACAAAGCTGGGGGCCATGGTTAGACCTTCGTTTAGAGCGTGGCTGTTGCATCTTGAACAAGCCATCTTTTGTTGACCTTAGTTCAGCCAGCTATACGTGCGGGAGGAGAACAGCGCTGTGATAATTGTTGTTTATTTGAATAAGCGATTCGTTCATTGACTGATCAATTAACTGACTGACTGAAAATGCTAACTGTCGGCAATCCTGCCAGTGACCGGTCTTTCCCGAGCGTCTCTCAAGGACAGACATACGAATCCTTGATATTGCCAGGCCGAGGCTTCGCGGCATAGTAAAATTTTCCAAACGGATTGATTTTATAGATGCTATGTTTATGGCTACACTCGTCAAGGGCATGAGGATTTCGGCCAACCTGTTTAGAAAACAAGCATCAAGTATCGCTGATCATAACTGCTGCTGACAACACGAGTGACTTCCGGTGAAGGACTCCCGCTCTCACTTCCCATTCGAACTTCCTGTCTCTTATTTCACTGCCGGCTTACGCTTCCCTTATAGATAATTTAAGAACGGCCTCTGGGGCAGTGCTGTCAGAAACGAATGTCGACATCATACACTTAAAAAAAAAAACACGTCGCAGTTTTGCCGCAAGGGCAAAGCAACGAATGTAAACGGCAATCAGTTGAAACGTCATACGAAGTAAGGCTAGCAGCTCCCCTCCTTCAGCATCCGAGCTGGCGCAACTCAACAAAAACCTCGCGTAATGAAAAGCTGCCGCTGCAGCGAGCGAAGCGACTTCGTGCTGCCTTTGCACTTAAACGCAAACTGATAGGTGAGAACACAGCACGGTATGAGCCGTCAGCTTGTCTCTGTCAATACAGGGCACGCGCGACTGCGACACCAGCGGCTGAAAGCACTAAGTTGCTGCTGGAGCCGCGCAGCCCGCACCTCTGGAAGCCCCACGGGCCTTCGCGCGCCTTGACCGGCGCGTATCCTCTCCGCTTGAACTTGCGCTCGTCGGCTGCTCTCGCAGCTTTCACTCACGTCGTAAAACATATGACGGACGGGGCTACGTTAGCGCCCTTGGACTTCATACGAAACCTCACGGCGACACCGACGGGGACGGCGAAAATGCGCCTGGAATGTTTATTTGCTATCGCAATAAAAGTTGCTTGGGGAGTCCCAGGAGGACACATCGCGCAGTGTGCATCTGAACGTTGAGTGAAAGACAAACCTACGAAGAGGCTTAACTCTATGATATTCCAAAAGTATGAGGTGCAGCAAGCTTGTTTTTTTTCTCGGCAGTAGTGTACAGCAGGGGTTTCTGTAGTCTGATGCGGTTTCCCGTAAGCCTATGCGCAAACTCAATACTTTTGTTTGCTATTCATTTGGCTTGTACTTATTTGTATTATTGCTGTTTATTATACTGTAATGAACCAGTCCGTGTGTAATTGTGCCATTTATGTACATTTGCATATATGTATGTATGCCTTTTTTTATGCTGTCGTCCGCTGTTTCCTGCTGTACTCCAGATGCCAGGAACCTAGTCAGGCGTGTATGACAAGTCGTGACTCACGTAATATAAAAACTGTAAATAACTTCAAACTGATAGTCAGTCCTTGTGTATACCTCAGTATGGGAAACGTCCTCTAATCAAGGAATGTTGTATCACAAGAGGCTTTCACAGAGGAACCGCACACATACGTGTACTATAACAGTGCCTTCATGAAGCAGCAGCCACATGAGCCGCTTGAAAACACAAATGAAGTGCGCAAACATGATTTCATTTTTTCCCTTTAATATTCTACCATGAGGCGTCCATATTGTTTGTCAGAAGAAAAAGCATTCACGAGAAACGCACGTCGAACGTGACCTAATTAGAGCAGCAAAGACATGCAATAATAAAGAAAATTCAGCTAATCGATTTTTAAAGTTCTTTCCGTCCGTGCATCTATTGTGCACGTGTTTGCTTCGAAGGATGTCTGAAACACAGTTACTTTAATTTAACAAGAGTGCAAGAAGTAATATGGGTTGGATAGGGTGTAATGGCAGTACGCTAGGACGTACGATAGGATGTACGATAGGCAGTACGATAGGATGTAATGGATGTACGCAGCAGAAATAAAACATCTGAACGTAATTGAAGCAACACTAATTTCACGAAGATATAATGCTATGCAAGTCGTACGAAGAAAACATTCACCGACGATTACGATACTGCCTTATGCAAATTTGAACGCAACTTCGTGTTGGGCAAGGCCAACGCCATTTGAAGTTTTGGCTTTCGCAAGGTATCCACTATACGCCGTAAATCATAATATTTGTGAAGTAGGACAGCACCTACTACGCCATTATTCGTCTTTCTGCGGATAAGCGAGGTACCCGCTACACATCTGTAAGGCATTATGTGCACTTTGTTGATGCTGCAGGTGGCTGATGACGATGGAGAATTATGGCTGAGCACTTTGCAGTGGGTGGGAAGCATTCAACCACACACTCGTCGTGCAATTAGCATTGTGTGATGACCGATTGTTATTTTACTCTTCTGCCACGCTATATACAAAGGTTACCGCGATTCCTTGCCGCCATGACGCCGTATAGGGTATTTTTGCAAGAGAGTTTCAAGCACCAGCGTGACTCTGTGGCGGAATACTCGACTGCAACGTGGAGTGCCCGGTATCAAATCCCATTGGAGGCTGGGTATTTCTTTCTCATTTTCTTTTTTCATGTCTACCTCGTACTTTTTCATGTCTATCGGTTACGCCACCGACGGTAGCGTCAAAGCCGCTCAACGCATCGAACGGACGCCTCAGAGTTGCGCTCTAAAGAGTGGTTCTACGAATTTCTTCACGACAGTGATGGATGTTATTCAGTGTGGGCGTTGTGAAAACGGCAGGGAGAACTGAATGGCATGAAGTTTGACAGAACAAAATTAGCCCCCGGAATGGGGCCCGATTGTGAGGCTCTGAAGAAAATTACAGCAGCCTCTGTGAAATGATTGACAGGTGCAGCGACGGGGAAGATGACAATACAAGGTACGCTTTTGATGTTCTGGCCAAGAAAAGTTAGACAGCAGCAGCCTTCACTTTCAAAGTGATGCATTCCTTATCTCGTTCGTCCTCTGAGCGTAGTAGAGGCCGCTGCTACGGGTTTGTCAAGCGGCTGATCTCAAGACAAAGCTTGCTGAACCGAGAGCCGCCTGGCTGCGAATTGCTGTTGTGGAGCTGCTGCTTTCTGATTATGCCACGTACGATTATGTTGAACAACTTATATACTATTTTCAGCGCATAACGAACTGCGCGGCCACTAGGTTTTTGGTCAGTTGTAACGTATCATAACTTGCTAGCAACCAAAATAATGCAACGTTTTTTTTACGCAGGATGGTAGATGTCGTCCGTGATTTGAATCAGGGGATTTAAAAAAAAATCAAAATGACCTTTCTGAGGAAACTATTTTCAAACTTCGGCATTTTTGGTAAGTCACTGATGTTTAGGCACAATTATGGAGTAAAACGGAGCGCGATAAAAATGCCGAAATTATTTTAAAAAAGAGCGCAAATATCAAAGTTAATATGTAAGAACTTTTAGTACCCTCAGTTTCAGCAATAAACTCCTGAAATAGTTATTTTGTGCAATTGCAATGTTTGTGATTTTTCAAAAGTGCTTAGGCAGGTAAGGGAAATAATAGACTCATAGGGTTGCATTTCACTTGTTATTTTAGGAGAATAAATATTGTGGCCAAGATTGCACCGTTTTTTCCCCAGGTGCGCTCAAATTCAGAAATTGCGATATCGGCGGAAAAGTGTTTTTTGCGGCCAAAATTTGTATATTTTTTCAAGTGAACAAAATTGTTCTTTCACAAAACCAACCTCGAAACCATTGTTCTGGGTCTAATGCCTGGGCCTGTATACAGTAAATTTCATCAAATCGGGAATAGTGACCGGGACTTCGAGTTCGATCTTATCTGGACACACCTAGTAACGCATCGTTCCTGGAAGGCGGTCGAAAGCACTGCGTGCTTCTTAGCGTCTATTCAACCTAATATATCTTGTATTTTCGCTTTCTCAGAGCAAGTACACAAAACGCGGGGCACCCAATATTTTTCTCACGTCCAGGGCACAATGCCCTCTTCCAGGAGTTGCTAGCAAAGCAAGTGCGAAACTGCGTTTCCACTACGTTTCCCCATTTTTTACACGAAAGTGTTTTATGCCGGGTCCACCACGGCTCTGCTGACGCATTTCCGTCACGGATATGACGTTATAAATATAAAGACTAACATTTGGCGAAGAAAAAACTAGAAGGAAAAGTTCCGTCACCTGGAATCGAACTCGCGACCTCTCTATCCCCAGCACGCAGCGCGAAACGACTGCGCCACAAACAGCACGTTCTTCGCCATACTAACGGTGTGCTATTTATATACACCACTTACCAGCGGCGGTACTCAGAGATCAGGGTACATCAGCGTATTTTCGTTATCACTAGCGAGATGGCGCGAGGGGCTCGAAGAGCGTGCTTTAATTGTCGTCGCCCCCCCCCCCCCCGCGTTGAGATGAGCGTTGTCTGTACAACGTGTACAGGGCGTGGTCGCTCCTGCGCGCGCGCTTATCTTGTACGTCTTGCGCTCTCACCGCAAGTTTGCGTTCAAGTTACAGAGAGCACGAAGGTCATTTCGCTCACCGCAGCGGCCGCTTTTGCGAAAGGAGCGCGCTGCTCACAAACGAATAAGCTACAACTGTGACAGTTCGCGCTCATCCTGCGTATACTTGTGCGTTCATTTCGTGCGTCCTCCTTTGTATTTGACCAGCGCGCTTATTAACTGTCGAGCTGTGACAGTTGTTGTTCGCGCTCACCTTGTGTATGTTCGTTCCGTGCGCCCTTTCTGCTTGAGCAACGCGTCGGAAGTTTCGAGCTGCTTGCCGTTCTTCGCGTGACATTACAACTTGTCGGGGCGAAACAATGCGCAACAAACGCTCAACTACGTCTGTGAAGACACGTTTTACTTTCGTGTTATACCGATTCCTATGACAGAGGGATCAATCATGTTTTTTTCTGTGAGCGTCCTTAGACACATGAACGCACGGCTACTCTTCCTGTGCCTAGGCGTTCATGGCTGCGCACACACAGCCTAGTATTGATAGCGTGCGGAGCGAAGACGCCAAATAGGGGGCCAACGCATTCGTCCTGAGTCATCATATTCATCCTTATGCCCCCGCCTGCAGCCGTTCGTAATCCTTCACAAAAGAATTGATTCGTTGCGCTGTTGCCAATGGAAAAATGAACCGTACATTGCAGCGCTTAGCGGAAGGATGAGGCTAGATTGCTTCAGCGCTCTGTACGATAAGGTCTCTCGTCGCTATTCTATTCTGAAAGTGACAAAACGAAAGTTATACCAAGACATCTTGCACGGAACTGACCTTCAGGAATGATGTTGCTTGGTTTTCGTCCCTGTTCAAGGATATCGGTATGACTAGAGAACTGAAAGGACTACGTCTCATAAATTCTCGTGATGCTTTCTTCTTCAAGCGCAGCGAAGCAAGAGGAGCTTTTCTGAGAAGCAAAGATAAGCAACACTGCGTACATGTACCGCGCGCGAGCCAGTTTCTCTGCGTAACGCAAGAAAATGGCGTAAATAATGCACAATATAACAGGACATGGCACATGCAGTGAAGCAGTATATGCCCTGTCCTTTGCGTGAATTTTGTGATTGTCACGTGTGCGCACACATCACCTTCTCAGACATTGTGGTATACACTATGTATTATGAACAAAAACTCACAGGGACTCCTATGTGATCGCCTAAGACTACTCGAAGTTGAAACCGTCTTCTATTTCTTCTCAATCGATGTAGTCAGCGCCGTCATTGATTAACCCTTTCAAAACTAACGTGCCAAGGATGATGAGGCGCCTTAGATGAAGATAGGCCCACCTCTTGGAACGTCGGCCAGCGTGTGTGATGACTTATTCTTTTTCATAGAGCCCGTATGTCACAATGCGCTTCGATCTGTCAGTCCCCACCTGCACTTTGTATGAATTAGGACATGTCGTTTTGTACGCGAAGGCCCGTGCGCGGTTTCGCGTGCTTGTGTGTGTTCGCTTGGCCACACGTAAGAAGCCAGTCTACAAAGCTTCATTTGGCCTTTTTTTTACGAGCGACATTATTAGATCACACACAACATTTTTTTGGCGGCGTAGTTGTCCGCCACCGCGGCCGCCGCCGGTGTCCGCAACCGCTATCGTGCGAAATTAGAAAAAATATCCAGGTTCGAGTGAGATTTCAACCCAGGCCCTCTGAGTGGCAGTCGAGTATTCTACCCCAGAGCCATACCGTCCTTGAAACACCTTCGCAAAAATACCCTATACGCAGTCGTCATGTCGGGCAAGGAATCACGTTAACCTATGTTATATAGCGTGGTAGGGAGTCAAAAGCTTGGAGGACGCTTGAGCTTCACCTTCAAGAGTAGACCGGGATAGCATAATCGGGCCCCGTCCGTATCAACTTCTCAATTGCTAGCCCAGCTTCGGTTCTCGTGCATGCCTCAACTGTGCCGTAAGGAAACGAACGACTGTGCACGTAACATTGGCCG
This sequence comes from Rhipicephalus sanguineus, assembly GCF_013339695.2. Taxonomy (NCBI): domain Eukaryota; kingdom Metazoa; phylum Arthropoda; class Arachnida; order Ixodida; family Ixodidae; genus Rhipicephalus; species Rhipicephalus sanguineus. The sequence continues at coordinate 20,576,600 of NC_051186.1, read as the reverse complement.
TTTCAAAGTATCCTAGAATGCCTACTGCAAGTACAGTAGTTAAGTGTCCACTACACAATATTCATTCCTCTTGCGAATCAGCGACGAGTCCACTGAGCGTCCGTAAGGCAACATGCGAACCTACGCAACTGTTCACTCTGTTAATGCTTTTGCTGCTGATGATGATTAAATATGTCTGAGCGCTTTGTAATATAGGAGAACTTGCGTTTGGCCTAGTTGGTGCTTACTGTTTGACATTTTGACCGCACAAAAAAGACGAGGACAGAGGGAGGTACGACGACACGGGCGGTAAACTTTCAAATCATTTTATTCAGTGAAAGACGTAGCAATATATAGCGAGTTTTGACATGCGCAGACACAGTTACGTCCGTGTCGTCGTACCTCCCCTGTCCTCGTCTTTTTGTGCGGTCAAAATGTCAAACAGTCAAACGCTTTGTAATGGCTGGGCCATTAAAACACCTACTTGTTGCGCAGTTCACATGTTTTGACGCCTGGCGCGATTCTACGCGTCTGCCACGCAATACTACATGCGTTAGAGACTCCTTCCCTACATGACATTCATATAGTGTCTTTTTTTTTTTTTCAAAGCAGTTTTAATCAACAGCGTCGCTCTGTGCTAGAACACCTGCTTGCCACGCAGACGGCCTGGGTTCGATTCTCTGTCGAACCGAAGTTGTTTATTATTTATTTTATTTGCATCTTTCTTGATTTTTCGGTCACGAACAAGAATGATGTGTGGCTCACAACCAACGACGCCGTCACCAACGCCGACACCGGTATTTCTGGAAACGAGCACTTTAACGCTATTGCGTTAAAATAACCAGGCGTCATACAATGCGAATTGCATAACGAGTGGGTGGTTTAAAGCTTCCCACACATCACAAAAGGCTCACTTGTAATTCTTCATCGTCATCAGCCACAGCATCAACAAAGTGCTCATAATGACTTAGATGTGTAGCGAGTACCTCGCTTCTCCGCAGACTGACGAATATGGCATAGTGGGTAGTTCTCCAACCTCGCAACAATTATCATGATTTATGACGTAGTGGGTACCTTGCAAGCGTACCTGTAGCTGCCCCAAGAGAGTTTACAAGGGTTCTAGAAAAGTCGTTATTCCAGCTTTCGCTGTCGCAGTGCTGCGTGTTCCGCTCAAGCCTGGCGTTTTTCTTTTCCAATTTTTTTTGTTGCTGCATACACTCTAAAAACCAAAGGCATACTCAAGTGTCTTTCTGCCACACAACAATACTCGTCGTCTATCTCGCGTGCTTTTCTTGCGTTATCGACATGCATCATTGTCATAGCCAGAGAAAAAAAAAAGGGGAGGGGGGGGGGGTTGGAGGGAATTCAAAACTACACTGCAAACCGTTTCACACCCTTATAGTGTATTTGTCATAAACACCTATCGTACACCCTTTTTCTGTCAATATTATCCGAAAGGGTGTAATGTCTTCATTGCACACCTTCGCACACCCTTCTTTTGTTTTTGGTGTACAATGGGTGTATGTTCTGTTAAACACCCATGGGTGTTCTTTGAATTTTACACCTATAGGTAAATTCACGCAGTGAATTGACCAATAGGTGTAAACAGGTATCGTTGTACTGCTGAATGCGATTAACTGACACTGAACACCATGGGCAACGCCTCCTGAACCACGGGTCACCCACCCTGTTCGACAGAGCGTCTTGACACAGGATACTGTTTCACGAGGCCCCTGAGTGTGAAGCTACCTGCTCGAGAATCATGGTTCACCTTGGTCTGCTAAGCTTGCCTCATTTTCATTCTTTTAGTTGTGCATCACAGTCTGCTGTAATTGCAAAGACGCATGTATTTTGCCTACTTTATTAGGCAAGTGGTAGTGAAAATAAAATATAGCATTGTCGTGCCTGAGGTTCTGAATGCAGTGAGTCAACTGATGTTACTTATTTTGAGCTCACATATATTTAAGCCTTTACATACCGATTTATTTTTGAGAAATCGTTTCTAAAATAATTTAATTTATTGCTTGATTGGATTGACACGTTGAATGAATGCCCAAAATACATTCGGAATAATATATGTATTTGTTTAGCATTCAAAACATTTGTTCAGTTTACAGACAGTGGCTTCACTGCACTGTGATCATCGCAAACACCTCTCCTAACGCTTAATCTATAGCATATATATACAGTGAAATCTCGTTGATACGATTCTGCATAATACGTTTTCAGCCTAATACGTTTTCGTTTTTATTCCCTGCCAACATCCCTTGAAAATAATGCATTTTCATGCGTTTAATACCATCACATTTTTGCCAAAACTGGATAATACGACCGCGAAAGTGGATCTTGACCGATATATCGAGAAATCCTGCGTTTATTCTTCGCTATGCCAGCTCCCACTGCGTTCCAACAACCCACGATCTGCGCGTAGCAGCCCTCTGAGGCTGCGAGGCGATCTTTTCTTTGAGATTACATATATACATATATATTGCCGCTTTGTGAGGGCCCCCCTCCAGTGAAGCGAGACTTTAAGCCCTGCTTGCAGTTATGCAGCCCTTACTGTGTCGTCGCAATGCTTAGTGCGATTCGAATACACTGTGTAAAGCATTACAAACATAACACTGCCGCAGAAAGAAAGCTGCGCCCACGCGACCCAACAACGGCCGGGGCGCCACCTCCTCGGCCGGCGCAGCCGCCGCCGCCGCGCGTGCGCAGCGCGCGGAACAGCTCTATCACCACGTGACTTATGCAACGCGCTCTACCCCCGTTCACAAACGCTCCTCGACTCGAATTTCGTCCTTCACTTGAACAAGTCGAGCACAGCGCCGCTGTTCGACCGAAAATGACGCCGCGCTTCTCAAGAATCGCTGCAGATAATCGCTGATATGCAGTGATTTGTTCCACCTAGAAACGGCGCTCCCATCGACTTTCTCAAGTCAAGGTGGAGCGTTGAGTGAAGGGACGTTCTAGAATACGGGGGTCAGACACGCCGCCGGACTCGACCGTTTTTCTGCGTGTGTTGTGCGTAGCCTCCCGATCGGTCGAGTTTTGCAGTCGGTGTTTCGGTTGTTTGAAGTGTGCCCGCGCTGTGTGCTCGTCCTTTACCTTCTGCAAGTGCTGCTTATTACGAAGATGCACTATACTCAAAGGGACCTGCAGCTTCATATCGTGGAGCACTCGAACTGAGACGGTATGTACCACTAACACGTAGCTACGGCCAGCGCTTTGTTAACTCCGAGAGCGCGATCTAATGCCGTTAACTAAGCTTTTCTTAACTGGTTGACGATCGGTGAGCATTTGTTAACGTAGCGAGCATATGTGATGTACTGTTTCATCGGGATGAGGCAAGTTGTGTGACATTAGGCGCGGGCAAGCTTTGCTTTGTTTTGTGTTGAAAGCATGTGCGCATGCGCGGCTGTGATTCGGAGGGGGATTTGAACGCAGTTGTGGCGGTCATGGCGGTGCCCTCCTGTCGGCGGTGGTGTTGGAAGGGGGCCCCGCTCTCGATGACCACTATTTTGATTTAAGAATAACTGGGTTGTGACGGCGCCTGTTACCTCTAAGCGTCAGCGTGTCTAAGGCGCGTATGCTTCGGCTGTTGGTAATCCAAGTGCATTTTTTTTTCGCACAAGAAAAAAAAAAAAAAAAAAACAGGACAGAGCAACGACGTGGTGTCCGCGTCGTTCTTTTCCGTCCTTGTTCGTTTTGTGCGCTAAAACTACCGTGATGCTCGGGTTGATGCGTGTGGTCATTTTAACGCAGCATGTTGCTTCGTTTTAGGTACGCCTCGCGAAGGTCGCCTATGTGCTAATATATTCCGTTTCGTTAAATTCGTACCGATGTTTTAATTCATCCGTAACATAGGTTGCCTGATAATGCCGGCACCCGCGCATGGGGAGCCGTTCGTTAAACTTGACTTGTGTTCGAATGAATTTTTCATGTCTATGTGTGGCCGAATCGCCTTACCTACCTGAACTGTGCAAGCGCTAGTTCGAGCGTTCGAGCTTAGACGTGCGCAGGGTTCCCCATCAGGGCGTAGGGGAGTAGGAAGGTTAATCGCCGCCCCCCTACCCCCGCCTACTAAAAAGTCAAAGTATGGGGCAGACTTTGCCCCCCCCCCCCCATGTTTGAATTGACCTGGGGGCGCACCCCCCCCCCCCTTCGTGCGTACGCCTGAGTGCCCGAGCACCATTTATTTTATTCTGTTTGTTTCCATTATGTCTAGCTTTCATTATTTTGTCGTGGTTATAAGAGTTACATGCGCCTCGTCTCGCTTTGGCGTTGTAACTTCGGTAAATACTTTTACGTGTACAAACATAAAAAACGCAGTTTGTACGACCATCTCCAATGATATTATTTGGTAAAAGACAAGCCTAACGATTAACAGATATTTTAAATTCTCCAATTATCTTCAAGGCTGCAACTTGCAGCCTTGAAGGATTAGTCCTTGTGCATATTTTGTTTTATATGCTTTTTTATCGATGTACAGGAATCCTTCATGCCACTAAAGAATGCTCCTTTT